>NW_026696927.1:0-21393 GCF_030435755.1 Ochotona princeps | reverse complement strand
CTACTCGTCTTCTTCATAATGGACGCCGTATTGCCACGAATGAAGTCGAGCTTTACAAAATATCGCTCCTCACTCAGCAATCCACACACAATGCTTCTCGTGTGTGTCCATTTATCCTTCTCTTTGTTGCTAGTGTACATACATCGTTGTACTGCCACAGCACTATATCCTAGAATGCAGACAGACGCCCTATTCCCGACCCCATAGGGTTGACTCTGTCCCGCAGAACTTAGATCCACAAATGCTTTACATCCGTGGCAATATACGTACATACGAACATAAATGTATCCAAGGTGTCTGCCTTTCAGACAGCCACCCCCACTTGCTGTATGCACGGCGTGGAACAATTAGCAACGTACATGTGCGCGGGAACCGTTCACAGCACGCTCACGCATGCATGAATGACAGCGCATGTGGAGCTGTTGTAAGCACATATCTATATATATGTATGCACACATAAATGTATTCGTACATACGTACCTACATACGTATATACATACGCGTGTGATACAGCGGCTGTAGAGAATGCGTGGAGGGAAGTTCCAGGTGTCCAGTTAATGGGGATCGTTTTATGTGTCAGGAAGTAAAAGTGCATACTAGAAATTCCGTCTACATAGTTCCTGTGACCTCCATGGTGGACTGTAGTAGAGCTAATGAAATATGAATAAGCCTCTTTACACCACCACCTGCGCTCTGCAATATGTGTGTGTGTGTGTTTGTGTCTGTGTCTGTGTGCATGTTCGCTTTGTGCTGTGGTTTTACAGGGCCTTCCGCTCTCTCCGCTCTGCGATAGAGAGAAGCATGCAGACATGGGGAAGTCTCAAGCAGGCTTTCTGGAATTTGTAGTGAAGCCATTGCTGAAAGAAGTTGAAGAGGTGGACCCTTTCAATCGCATCAAGTACTCTTGCACATCTTTCTTCTTTGTCGAACTGAGCTCGACTCGTCCATGAGCAGAAGGTCGACACAGGGGATTACATAACGTTTGCTGCAAGAGCGTTTGATACCCGGAGTGCCCCACCCGCCCACACACACATAGGCAAACATAATACAAACCTGTGCAGCGGTCAACTCTCCCACATCATAGTCCATTCACACCTACATACATGTAAAGACGGCGCGGGGAAATGTGTCGTTTTCAGTGCACTTCTGCCATATCTATATTTTCTCGTATGTATATATGTATACATATATATATATATATATGTGTATATATATATATATATATATTTGCGTGTATATTCGTATGCATATCATTTTGCTTGAGGCTGCGGTGGTCAGAGGCGCTGTCGTGGGTATGTAGCAGTTCACTGTTTGTGAACGTCTCAAGTAGATACGCAGCATGAAGACGAACTATACAGCTAATGTAATTAATCTGACTAGTGCCTTAGAGCACGTCCCTGGCCTGTTTCCACGAACCGGTTCATCATGGTATCTTGAACAATCAACTTCTTTCTTTACGATTCACGCGGTTCCCCCTATTCACACAGATACCCCTGTGCTCCATGTCAGTGCCGGGAAGTGAGCTAGAAGCAGACAGGGACTGCGAGCACTGGTTCATTAGTGGTTCTCCGTGTAGGTGCCTACCGACACTAGTGAAGAAATCATATTTGAATTTGTCAATTTCTGCATATCTCTCTCCGTTTACCTCACTAGACGTGTCCGTGGCAACAGTGAACAAGCTCTGGTGTGTGCACGCATACAAGCGAGTAGGAGCGACTGCGGGTGTGCAGCCTCTCGTATGAGCGCTCTCGACACTTGACATAATGTATTCTTCTCATTGAGGTAAGGTAGACTTGAAACATACCTGGCATTTTGCTTCAAAGCTGAGGTGTAGTATTCTACGGCTGCTTTCGTCTTATCGGGCCTTGAGTTGCTCAGGCGTACAGACCCAAGCAGGTTCTGCTGTCTGCAATTATATGGGGACTCCCACACACACAGAAGGCGACCGCGTACTCAAGCTAGTCATGAGGAAGATGGGAGGGGAGTTGCTAGCTATCCACGGCACCGAGCAGCGCTTCACTCTGTAGCACGTTCAGGCAGCCGTGAGAGGTGAGGTGAGCGGGAAATATTTGTTCAGAGTTTTACTGGCCTTCACGCAAGCGTGTTTTTGCAAGTCTAATACATCTGTTTGCGGGTTGGCACTGTAGCGAGTGGTACCGAATTGATCTGTCAGCAGTAAACATACTACTTGCTGAAGGGTTAGATTCTGCCTCGCCGTACGCGGTGGCTATTCTTTTGCAACGTTTCCCCGTCACTCTCCCTCTTACTACTAATCTACTGGGATATTATCCCTGTGTGACAGCTCCGCGAGGCTTCAAAATTCGTGACTTTCAACCTAGCATTTCTGTTAGTTTCTTTTCGGCGGAACTTGCTCGTTCTGTACGTTGCTTTCTTTCTTTCTCTCTGGATCTCTGATTTCCTCGATGACGCTGACATTTGCTAGAGCGGAAATTTCGGCGAAGATCGAATCGAATCGGAAAAAGTGGTTGATGCTTCAAGACGAGGGTACGGAAATAAGGCTGCCATCTCATGTGCCTGCCGGTTTGCCCGAGAGCACAGTGACCGCAGATGCAGTACACCGTATAGCAGGCCTTCCGACTGCGAAAAAAACAGGAGCGCCACGTTCATTGACCAGAGCAAAGGCGGCGGCAACTGCCGCTGCGACGGCAGCTGGGTTTGCTCTTGAAGAGGAATCAGAAGAGAAAGAACTTCCACACGCAGCGCAGGTGCAGGAAGGGCGAGGGACTACGCAGGATGCGCCGCGTGAGGCGCCCCCCGAGGACGCACAAAAGACAGCGGAAGGAACAGAGAATGAACTCACACGTCGAGCAAGCGGTACAGCCACAACTACTGAGGGTACTGAAGATCGCCGCCGGTCCTCAGACTTTTCGGCCGCAAGTGAGCGTCCAGAAGGGCCTCTACCAGAGGAACCGCCCCAGCAGCAACAGGAGCAGAAACAAGCCCCAATGCCTTTGTCTGAAGGCGTGGCCGAGCCACCTCGTACCACGGCCCCCACCTCTGGCAGCGAGGAGGCTGCGATTTCCCCTGATCGTGTTGCTAGTGCCGCCGTCCATGACAACAGGCCGGGGCAGGAGCCAGATTCGCCAGGACGTGAAGATTCAGCAGATTTCGAGACTGCACAAAGATTGAGTGTTAATTGGGAAGGTAAAGTTATTTCTTGTGCCCAATACCAAAGCCGCAGTATCGCCGTACAGAATGAATCGAGCAGATCACTATGCTGAGGAGATCAGATGTGGAGCTCTATCACGTACACGTATGCACTCGTTGAACACATACTCATAAGCAGGTAGAAATGGACTCGCCGGTAGAGCACAGATATCCTTCAGGGTTGGCGCTTACGTGCGTGGGTACGTTAGGAGGAGGGTCTGTCACATCGAAGGCCACGCGGAATCTCACGCTCCTGCTTTTGAGGGAGCGAGAAAAATATCCCCAGTGGCTAGACTTAGAGGAGAGACTTGCGATTGTCTGGGGCCTCATGTTCAAGCGGGGTGCGGTCGCGAGGAAGAATGATGCCTTATGGCATCACCCGTCATGTCAGTGCCTCCACGCTGCCGTATGAGTGCGGCAGCAAGCACCTAGACTTACTCAGAATAGATAGCGTTGCTGCCCAAGCGGGTATCGGCCCAGCGGGCTTACCAGGACCTGAAACGTTGGATAAGCTGGGCATAGGGCGACGCTCAAATGATAACCTTTGCTTTCATTGCAAGGCGTTCCAGTGGTGTGGAACAGCAAGGTGGTAGCAAGTGCACGAAGCACCTTAGACTGGCGGAGAAATCAGATCACTTCGAAGACGCAGTATGCGCTGTTAGATGTCACAGGGTCCGCTGCTTTGGGGGTGCATGCGGCTCTCCCGACCTAACGACTACTACGCGTAGCAAGCTGATTTGGTGTACAATAAACTTGGAGTCCGCGTGCATCCGTGCTGTACTCACTTGTTTTATTTGTGTGTGCGATGATCAGGAAATGACAGACAATTATCTCAGGAAAGCCACAATGAGTTTCTAGCACCCGCCCCAAACGAACCGTAAGCTCAGCGAAGAACCGCAGCATCTGCGTGCCTCCAGGCTATGCCATCCGGTGCACCTCCAGCATGTAAAGCTACCAGGATTGGCGTGACATGAAAGAAGTCGTTGTATAACTCCGGGGAAATGGGATTGTGTGACTGCTCGAAAGTATCTTCTGTGGCTGGTGTAAGCGCGCAATTCCCCCTTCCGGCGTTTCGGGAGTAGATACGGCTGGTCCTTGTGTTTAAGTGATAGAATGCCCACGCTCGTGTTTGCAGACCATGAACTTTATCACAATCGAAAGAGAGATGAGAGATCTTCACGACTCACAGGAGTAGGGGTGGGGCGATAGTACATGAAACCTTGCGCCAGTGTATAGTCCGTAGACAGACGTATCCGCGCATCGGACGCAAAGGATTATTTTGCACGGAAACTGTAGTCGGTCTGAGAACAGCGGAGTATTTCCTGTCCAGCCACCAGAGCACGTGCTTTCCAAGTAGTTTCAAATGAACAGGGGTTTCGAACCACATCCCTCCTAATGGGAAACGCGCATCGTATGCTCAAGCTTTCGCGAGGCATTCAGGAGAGGCTGCAGCAATGTCCTCTGGGAACCGCGTGCGACAGGAAAGAAAAGAGGTCACGCACGCACATGAGGAGCGAAAGTCTAACACGGTGCAGCGCAACTACTGAGACTTATGTGCAAAGGGTTTTGATGCATGTAGGGGTAGGCTGACTGACATAAGCCCTGACAGACGGCGTTTCTTCACGCTCCCATCCTTGCAAACAAACACACACACAACATAGCGCTGTAGTACGTTTCCAGTGCCCCATCAATTTCCCCGTACGGGGGCATGCCTTTCGCTGAGGATACTGTATGTGTTTGTTTCACTCAGGCCTCTTTCTCCGCGAAAGCAAGGGGGTAATTTGCTTTTCTTCGAATCGACTGTTCACTGAGGTAGCCTCAAAACCACTTTTACTTACGGCAGCGAAATCGTCAAGCTGTGTTCTGCTTCGTGGCAGGCACTATGCTTACTTCGTTGCTCGCATCGCGTACGCCGGCCGTGTACTCACTGTTCCGTTCCTGCGTAAGTCCCTCCCTCATGGACAGTACGCAACCGCGTGAACGACCGGCCGCATTTGACTTCCACTGGGTGGATGCCCACCCCGCAAGAGTGCAAGCCGATAATCAGTACTCCTGTGTCAACAGCAGTGCTTTATAGATTTTTGAGAAAAACATGCTATTCATGGGATCATCGTGTGTTGCTGGTAACGCTACGAGAGCAGGTGTTTGCATTCGATTATTGCCAGTAGGCCCCATGTTGAGCTCGCACTATCGTAAGTATCAGCTCATTAGAGTTTAACGGGGGCGAAAAGCGGCGGCTTCCGAGACCGACCGCTAGCGAGCCACCTCGTTCTCGCATGGTGAACAGGTGGTGTAAAGGGACTTCAGCTGTCTACAGAATGGGTCAGTTAAAAAAAATGTAGATATTTGAATCAATTTGTTATCGAATCCTCCTCTAGTGAAAGATAAGCTTCTGCTTTCATGACACTCGTCGTACTGTATTACCCCCACAAATGAGGAAGATCAAGGGAACCATGCATAAAGCTTCCCCTAATTAACAAATGTGAGCTGCCCCAGGATTTCGCCACTGTATCATGCAGTCGCTGAGTGCGCCAGGAGAGGGGGCCACCCGTGGGAGCGAGGACTTCCAGAAAAATATCCAGATTCTTCTAGCAGGCTATGCATGCTTTTACGTAAGGGGTCGCAGCGGCTGCGGTTGCTCCACCTGGCCCGTTTCCGTGCATTGTGCTCACATTGTGAGTGTGGACAGGGGAACGCAGTCAATTTGTTGAAAGGTCGTGAATGGTTGCGCACGGGACAACCCACAAAAAGGCCTGCCCTCGCCACATTGCGATGCCGGCTTTCCAGTCAGCTTTTTTTTTGTGTTTCAGCACGAGGTGGTACTTACGATGCCTGCGATCTGAAAGATTGGTCTCGCCTATGTGTGTGTACCTTAGAAGGCTGGAACGGTATGCGAAGTTCCGGGCTTCGCATCGCGCAGTCTCCGGAGAACACCAACAGTTGAAGGCCGTCACGGCGATTCAAATCTGCTGTAACAGATCCATCTTCGTATCATTTATGACACGTTACACTGTATCAACGAGTGGCGTTCTGACCTTCGTGAGAGCCGCCCTCACCCGCGATAACTGATAAAACCGTATCGCGTGGCAGTTTTCAGTGGTTAGCTGTGATTCTCAGGAAACGGATGTATAGCCCAAAGCATATCGGACCTGCAAAGAATCTGTCCCGTTCAGATGTAGCAAGATTTCAGCGATGAACGCCTTAGAGGACCCTTCGAAGTCAGTCTGTCCCAGAGGTACACAGATCGAGCTGGTGCAGAATGGTGGATAGGCCTCCACACACAGTGGTGCAGCACAGCTAGCAATCGTTGCAACGAAGTGCGTGAAAAACGACGCACTGGAGCACACGTTATGACATAGGACAGGTGTCAGCAGCTGCCGTTCTGCGACACTTAGACAGACCACAGTTTTTAAATGCTTGAACACCGTCTCAAAACTACTTCAAACAATAAGCGCCCATACGTGCCAATACCTACAGCTAAGTGAAGCGTAGCGCAGAATGCAGGGCTCCACAGGATGGCTCAACTTGAAACGTCTTTTGTAACGGTATTTTCGCCTCCCTTACTACGTAGTCGAAGCCAGTAATCCACACAAGCGCTACCCTTTCAACGCCGCCTCGTGTCTCATTGTCAATTCCCGAATCGCTGTGCACCTTGAGGCTTTATTCGCTGCAGTGAACTACGTGCTGCTGATGCAAACTTCCGTGTATCCAGATCGGCGGACTGCGTACGTGCGCACGCGCTCACGTAGAGCTCGTCCGAGGACAGCATGGCCTAGCAGCGCTGCTAGTACCGTTTGCCGTTTCAGCTGCTTTGGCATGCTGAATAGCTTACGCCCTAGGCAAACATACATTAGTCGTGCAACTCTGGGTTTCTAATGATTGCGCAGCTTTACAAAATTCGGGACCTAGCCATGAAGAGCGCTGGATCTTCCATGCATAAAAGAAGACCGCTTCAGCCTCACGAGAGGCTCCTGCAACTATGCTGTTATCCTCTGCAGTGTGCCGACATGCTGTGAGCGCATTCAAGAACATGCGCCACTATTACAGGTGAGTCGAAATTACACACAGGGTCTTACCTGTAACTGTCATGGACTCTGCAGCTACAATTACGTGAGTTCCACCTGACGCGCGGGAGGCCAAGAATTATGCTTTTCCTTACCCTGCCATACCCGTCGGACCGCAAACGCTGTATTTCCCTTCCCCTTCGGCGGCAGCCATGTGGGAAAACAGCAGGCATTCGATGTACTCGACCTGGTGTAGTGTAATGACCATTACTGCTACGTTACTGTGACACTTCTGATTTCTCTAGAAGCGTTCTTCACCCGCTGGTATCTACCTGTAATGCAAAGAGCCCTAGTAGAAGAACGACCTCAAGCGGAGGGGAAAAATGCGTATGAGGGCAGACCACATGGGGAACAAGTGCCTGCATCGTATAGTGACTGCCTCTAGTGAATATTTTTATCACAGCAGTTTGAATCCTTTTCCGGCAATGTTTTATCCTGGCCACGCGCAGAACAGGGCACCTGCAGCGCTACAGAGTATATCAACCAGGGCCTTAAGTCGCCTACCTTATAAAAAAAGCCTGTAGGCTATAAACGGTTGCCTCGGAGGAAGGTCCACACATGGCTTATGCGTGCAATTGTCGCCTCCGTGTATGACGCTGCTACTTCGCCCTCAAATTTCGTACATTGTAGAGGCCTCGCCGCCATACCTTGTCAAGACGCGTGTAGGTGTTGCAATTATGTTGACCCAGATCCCATCCCGTTGCAATTCTAAGACACCGGGGCTCTGGCTTATGCAGGAGGAGATTGTGTGCGCAGCTGCTGTCCACGCAGATGACGTAAAATGGTCTGCCGTCGTGTCTAGTGTATCTGAGATTTCTCCACGTCTGCAAGCCTCGCGCATCGAGCTAATATTCAAGCCGTTCTCGGAGGTCGCTGGCCTCCGACGCACAGCGGCCTCTGCGCACAAACTTAGGCTCATATAGGGCCGAGGCGAATTCAGGAAGTCTAGTTCATAGCCCTCGAGGACCTGCATGCCGTGCAATTAACACAGAGACAAAGCACTTACGCAGTAGACAAAATATGCATTCGCCACCGTGGTGTTGCTGCAGAGCTAACCCCTTCGACGTTCGCCGCGCTACACTGGGCAAAACACTCTAGGACCGCGCAAGCAGACATTAAATAACGTGATGTCCGTGTTTTCTTTTCTGCGAGTACACGACGGCCCGCAGTCATACATGCTTCATGGATCTTCTTCCAAAGCATCTGGACTGGCGTCCTTCATGCAGCAGCCGTTGGTTGAAGATTCACGTACGCAGAGATTTCAATACCTGTGCCAGTGGCACGTATTTTAGTGCTGAGCTCGGTCACTCGGTGACTAATCCCTTTCTGGCCAGGTGTATAGAGTGTGAGCAGCAGTCTTGTGGTGAGCTACTACAGAGGGAGGCACTATTTTCTGTGAAGCGTAAACTCAATCGTTGTTCAAACACGGCCACCTGGACATTCTCGTGACTTCGGCGGATAAGCACTGTGCAACAATGCAAACAGGGAAAAGCAAGAGAAGGCCTCTCACAGGTCAACACTGTATTATAGAGCGCATACGGTCACGTTCTCTGCTGTGGTGAATTCAAGTGTGTCAGTGGCGGCTGCGCGGCGCGGCCTGAGACCCTGTTCTCGTGTCGTTTGACTCTAATTTACCGCCGGAGAAAATTGAAATACGAAAATTCGTTCAAGATCCATTGATTACTCACCTGTAAATCATGTACGAGCGTGGCAATTTGCGCGGAGTGGTAAGAGGGATGCTCTGAGAAGATTTGCGCACCATTCAACACACAGTAATTCGTCCCTCCTGTATTTATTAGGGGCGCGGATGTACCGATTGTTACGTGTACTTTCCATACAACGGCTCGCGCACGGTGCACTGAGTGTTAAACGCTGCATGCAGTTTGTCAACCACTGCTCGATCGCGCGCGTGCGTGGGAGCGGATTCAAATGTCACGACATTATCTTCAAGGGGCCGTCTGCTCCCAGATAGGAATGTCTATTTAGATTTGAAGACGTGCGATGTGCTCGATCAACAGATCTGCTTCTACGAGTGTAGAGTATCGTATGAGTATATATGTACTTGCCGACGTGGAAAGGCGCACATGCACGCAAACAGTAGATGTCTCGCTGATGGGTGCCTCCAACATGCCCTTGGCTTGCACGGTTGGTCGGCGCAAGACTCGAAGCGATCGCATCCCCTCACGTGCTTGGGGAAAGCACTGTAAAGCATCTTATCCAGCCAAACCGCACAAATGCCTATTAGAACTACATCTGCCGGATTAGCTCGCCCACCCCCTAATGCTGTATCTGGCGCATACACTCTCTTGTCCATTAAAGCTCCATCTGGTGCGTGCACTCCCCTTCCCATAAAAGCGACATCTGTCGCATAGGCTCTCCCAACCATCACAGCTACACGTGCTAGAGAGTCTCTCCAGCCCATCAGAGCTACATTTGCCGCACAGCCCTTCAGCGGGCAGCTCGTCAGCTGTACCTGATAGCTAGGCGAGGAGACAGTCTCAGCGGCGACGCCAGCCGCCTTTCATGATCAGGGAGAAGCCTTGTTGCATCCACCCGTGCGACACTTATTCACGAATTCTGGGAGTTGGGTCGAATTAATATACCTACGCCTCCCTGCAAAACCTTTTATACATAGGATCCCAGGCACCTTTGTGAGGAGAGCTGTATACAAATACATAACGCTACACGCTCACGAATCCGCTGCACAATGGAGACGGTAGGATGTAGTGAACGCCACGGTCACTGTGATGCGCGATTTTCTGCGCTACGCCACGGGTGAGTACAACTTTTGATCAGTGCGGCTGGAAGCTACTTAGTCAGCTAAGGTCCGTGTTTATATGCAGACACCGAGCGCTAAGACTTTATTTAGTTTTCCTTGGGCAGTGCTTACATGACAGCCTAGGTCGATTTCCTTTCACTCCTTAACGTGTATACTAAGCCGACATGCCCGGTAGTGTTACTGATGAAAATGACGCCGCAAGGGCTCTATGCGACTATATGAGATCTGCGTGTGCAGGTATGTGCCCGCGAGTGGTGTGTGTCGAAGCATCAGCAAAGACAGCACAACTTCCTCCCACATACTGTCGTGCTGTCGAGCTCTCAGACACGCTTCGGATTTTATTGTGTAGTAACTAGGGAGGTAGTGTACATTGACGAATTCGTACCATTCGAAAGAGCATCAATTCTTCACGTAATCAATTGTACCAGCTACCGTCTGCATGAACTTCAGACTTCGGTGTGTCTGCTGGGGGCTTACTGAGGAAAGTACGGGGTGCACCAAGTGCCAAGCCTCCCCACGTAACGCCTCGGCATGCGAGCACCGCAAGATCTACTGAAAAATAAGGATGACACAACGAAACATCGGTATGGTACCAAAGGGAATGCAACACAGTGGTAGAGATGTATGAGTAACACTGATATAAAAGCCGTGAACGCAGCAGGGTGATACATCTGTTTACAAAAAAGACGAGAAAAAAATTTCGTCGAAGCAACAAGCCGCAGAGCGTGCCTCTCCGTGGCCTCACAAACCCTAGGTACAGTAGGAACACTGTGCAAGTGCATTCTCATGAGCCGCTAACTCCACCCCATGACACGTGCCGCAACCTTTTAATTAAGGTATAAGGAACGTAATGGATGTTTAGCGTACAAAGTAAGGACGGCTCCTGTGCAAGTTCGCTCGACACACGAGCAAGTTGCTCCTTACAGGACAGGCTTGGGCTTTCACGAAGCCGGGCTGCGCAGGAGAGACGCCCTTCCTTACGTCGAGAATACCGACTACACTACTGTCATACAAAAATGCAACAACTAGTATGCGTATGAATACTGCTACTATTACTATGACTGGTACCCTTACTGTACCTGCTATAACCACTACTATTACCAGTACTACTACTACTACCGCTTCATATTGTTTTGATCAGCGAGGTAGAGGGGCACGATTAGCATGACAAAAACGGGTAGGGCACATTCCACTTTTTCATAACATCTCTCTCTCCAGTGTAGTGTGCACTGTAGACACGTTCAGTCCTCTCTCACGGATCAATTCTTCGTAGCACCTTCCGCCATATTAGCTTCGGCTACCCCTGCCGGAGGGGGATCGCGGTAGTCTGTTATCTGTTGTTTCCTGTTACTACACTAGTAGAAAACTATGTTGTTTTCTCTTGTTTTTATCTGACTCGACAAAAAAAGACTACTACAAGCGGCGGTCTCTGAGGTTTATATCTTTCTCACTATCTCATTTGCTTTATCCTTTCATTTCCTTTCTCTCTCTCCCTCTCTGTGGCACTCCATTTATGTCCTACTCAGGTGCTGCTTCTTCGCTTTGCAGTGGCTATACACATACACACATGCATAAAAAGACATGCAAAGACTACACGTCTTCTGACTTCCTGTCCAACACACATAAAACAATACAGAGAATGATATCTAGCCTCAGCGCGGATTTGATGATACATCCTCGTATGTAGGCCGAGGATGTAGGAGTATGTGTGAAGTCCGCAGTAGATAATGCAAGCCTGTACATGAACACATATAATTGCATATCAACGATAGTTGTGATTCGGTACATTTAGTATTCCTTCAGCGGCGCCAGAATTTGTTGAAAGTTGTCGTGAGTCTCGCCACCCCGAAGGGGGAACACATCACAGAACGTTAGGGAAGAGTGTAAAGAGCAACGCGGTGGTCTACCAGTGTGTGAAAAGCTGAAACAGAAACTACCCTTGCTGCTTCTTTGCCCAAAATGAAGCACACTTTGGTGTCTCATTATTAGCTCAAGCCTGTGCTTACAAAGATCCAGGCGAACACCCGTTTGTTCACTTGGAAAAAGGAGAAAAGTAAGGCGGGAATACCTGCACCTTCTCTCCCTCTGCAATCGAGAAGAATTAGCAGCCAACAACGCTGCTACGAGGGTGTGATAGACGGTAACAAAGTGAGGACGCGTGCCGCCATCGCCGAGCATACGACAGCCACCCCTCGTAGTACGAACATGCATCAGTGCGCCCTCACATGACACACACATAACACAGTAGATAAGTTGTCCTGCAAAAGAAGCAGCAGCAGCACCTGCAGCTGCATCTGCCAGAGATAGGGTTTGGAGGTGCTGAAGCTACAAGAAATAGATTCAGCAATCAGAGCCCCGGTGTTGCCGTCTGTACAGCGCAGCAGAAAAGAAAGCTCTATGAGTGCAAATGCATTCGATCCTCTTCCGCCGCACTTAGATACATAAATAGGACTACCATAAATCGGACTACCACTACCACTTGCAGCTAGCCCTTGGCAAGACCTGGGTACCTCCACTGCAGTCTGGGAAGCTCTCTATTGAAGCCTACCACTATCATAATAGTGAGTCGCGCCGGCACAATAGATTGATAAGAACAGGAGAAAAAGGGTTTTTCGTCAGCCTCCTCTCTCGCAGACCACTCGCAGCTGCTCCACCTCACAAGGACCTGGCTTCATCTCATATATAAGAAACTATCGATAGAGTGCAGGCCTCTTTTTATACCCTATTACTCCAGAATAGTGCCAGGCCAGCACAATATGGTGGCGATAACAACCCGTTGAGTTGTCATTTGTCTGCCCCCGTCGTCACTAACTATCAAACGTTTTCCTCAACCTAATAGTATCATACTTTTCTCTCTTTGAACGGTGGTAGAATGCAGGCTGCCGGGAGCTCTCTGTTCTTTCTGCACGCTTCCTACTCAACGATTAACGTCGGTGCTGACACACGTACACACACAAACACACACACACATCTGTGAACACGCAGCCACGCAAACACGAGTGCACACACATCTGACCATCAGAAATTCAGCCCATCCGCCCTTCTTCTTCTTCTTTTTCCTGTTCGCGCGTATCCGTGATATACACAGGAACTGTGCGCCGCGCACCCTCTGTATTTCATTATGCAAGTGTAGCTCTGTTTCAAAGCCTATCATAAGTATTTGCACGAAACCCATGTTTGTATGTACGTGAATATATATGTGTGAATGTATACATATATACATACACATATGTATATATATCTACATATATATAAATGCATACGTCTAAATACTCTATACATGTGTCCGTAAATATGTACACACTACATGTGTGCATCCTCCGGTGAGAGAGATACCAGTAGTGTGGAGGCTGATCGTTTATGGGCGCAGGGCGCGTAGAACGCGCCACTCGTCATGCACACGCACACAGACAGAGACGGCGGTGCTTGGACCCTGTTCATCGTTTTGCTCATTTTCGAAGCCCATCATTGATAGACAGACACACATAACGTTGTATGCAGAGACCGCAGAGAGAGCCTTTTCAAGTAAAAAAAGCCATGGAGAGAAAAAACAAACTTGCCTTCGAGAGAACAGACCTCCTCAAATGACAACTCCTTGGGCTCCGCTCGCTCAATACCCAATTCTATCATCTTCGAAGAATAAAGCAGAACGTCTCTTTGTGGGGGTCGTGCACATAGGAAGATCGTGGCAGCTGGTGCCCAGCAATGCCACAATCTGCAGATGAAGACGAATTATTCACCACCACCGAAGGAGGCGTGAAGCAGCCTTCCTCCTCGAAGGAGCAGTTAGGGACGAACTTGGTGCTACATCTCATGTGTAGGGGGGAGTGAAGAGCCGCAGAACGCGGTGTCACTACACCTGAAAAAGGGAAATTCAAAGCTCCCTGCCGCCTAATGGAATGCCTTCTCATATGTGTGAGAATCACGTTGACAACGGCAGCACATGGCCCGCAAACACCAGACTAATGTATCTAACTTCTCTGTGTATTACATTCCACATTCATAGGATAGGTTTACACATAGACTAAACATATATACATAGACTTAGAAATATATATGTATATATATATGTATGTATCTCTAAATATACATATGTTGTATATGTATGTAGCCATGCAAGAATGTACATGTATGTGTATATATGAGTATATGTATGGGTACCTATGTATATCTGTACATGAAAACAGTTGTAGAGGGTTCTTGCGTGCAAAACCCATACATATGTTGAGCTGCATGAAGATGTCGGCTGTAGCATAGGTATGTTTGCACATGCATTGTAGTCTGTAGATATACGTGTGCGGTTACCCCGGCAGTCAGACCTGCTGTTTTCCTGTGCGTTAGTGAAAGGGCGCGTGGGAAAAAATGTTTTTGCTGTGAGCAACGGGAATGCATACATAACGACAGGTAGGCGACATGATTACATACGTGCGCCCGCTTGGCGTGGTGGATCTCTCAGTATTCACAGTGTTGGATGTTTGCTTTGTACTTTACACATCATTGGAACATTCGCTCCTGCTCTCATATACATACTCACGCGGGGAAGCCTCATGTCACACCGCTCGCATGTATACCTCTTTGTCGTTCACCCCAAGTCTTCCACATTCCCACGCGCCCCTTTCACTAACGCACGAGAAAAAAGCAGGTATGACTGCCGGGGTAACCGCACACGTATATCTACAGACGAAAAGGCATATGCAAACATACCTATGCGTCAGCACGTAAGTATTGTCCTGCCAGGAAATCTGACATCCACATACGTACACATATATGTATGTATAAACCTATATATGCATATGCATATATACATACATATATATATATATATACATGACGATGCATATAGCACTGGAAGGACGAGCAGCATGTACGACCATAATTAGTATTGGTAAGAAGTCTACACTACTACTTGTGGTGGAAAAGCATACGAACTCTGAAAGCAGAGATTAGAGCTATGCACGTTGGTTCTACGTAGCCTAAGGTGTACAGTCACTAATGTGCACCTACACTGCATTGTAGACACACTAACGCATACACAGAAGTAGGCTCGGCTCTTTTCTTTGATACCTGCACTCAAACTTCTCTACACACATGCCTGCATACAGACGTATATGCATACACACCCGAGTCCATGTATGCGTACATAGAGGCACACATACGTATATATATATATATATATATATATATATATATACATACCATACGTTCATACATGAATACATACACATACATACACACACACACTTACATACATATACATACATATACATACATCAAACACATACATACATATACACACCAATATATATACACACATGTACATTCACATATACACATACACGCTTATATGTGTAGATTACATAAATACATACATACGTATATACATACATGCATAAAAACATACATACATAAATACAAACAGACATAAATACATAAACACATACATTCACATGTATCCACACGCAAATGCATGCATGCGCACACGCACACGTCTCTACAACCACACATACAACATACATCAAATTCACTCGTACACATACACACTACGGAGGCATATTAATAGTGGACGGCAAACTACATACTTCCCTGCCTGACACATTCACACACATACACAGAAACACACGCGGATACAGAGAGCTACCGACGACCACCTAGGGCAGTATATTGTGTGTATATAATTGATGTGAAAATGCGTCCACCACATAGAAAATGCGAATGTCACTGAAACCAACAGCGTATGTGTGTGTGCGAGTGGGGGTGCGAGTGTCATAAAGTTACTCTACTACGACTTCGTCGCCGGGCACCTCGTTCAACGGTGAGTAGCCATGTTAGCTGCTACTACTACTACTAATACTACTACTATTAATACTATTACTACTATTAGCACTGACTCTAAGTGCACGTCCGTTAAGAGCAGAAGAAATTCAACTCTATGTTGCATGCAGCAGCAACACGGTTAAGAAGGAAGGTGACTACCACCTACAGGTGAATGTACAGATAATACTTCGTCTATGTCTTTCAAAGGAAAGTAAAAAGATAACACCGTTGCCGACACTAACAGAAGCTATATGTATGTATGTATGTATGTCTCAGCTCCTGATTTCTTAAGCAGAGAAAGAAGAGAATCAACAAGGCTCACGACAGTACTGAAAGTGCATGCAGATGGACTAGCTGCTTGCCCTTCGAGCGAAAAAAAGAAGAGAAAAACTGTAAAGCAACTGAAAATATCAGTATACGCGAGCAGGAGAGAAGAGTTATTTCGTAGAGTGGAAGAACTCAGAGAAAGGCCAACGCACACATCATTCAAAGCACTGACGTAGACGTGAAGCCTACTGTTAACATTCCTACTGGTGACTGACGTTTTTTTTGCATCGGTGTGCTCGGAGAAGCCATCCACTGGAGGAAAAGCGGGTCCTCCACCCAAATAAGAGACGCTTCGTTCCTGCAGGATGCTTCAAATAAAGTTTTTGAAGTAACGCATGCATGTGTTAAGAAGTCTACAAGCAACACGGTGGGACGCACTACTGACTTTTGTTTTGAAAAAGCTGCCTTTTCTTGTGAGACTATTTTGGTTCCCTGGTGACTGCTGACCTGAAGTGATACATTCAGACGTATATTGACTTTTCTATTTCTAGGTCTTTCAGACAGAAACCGGTGCTCTGCGTTACAGACGTAAAAGCTGCTGCGGTGGGGTAGTCTTCCAGCGTACACACATACATAGAGACATACATAGATACACACACACATGTATGTATGGGAGATTTGAATATCTCATACACAAACACAGACACACAGACATGTATATCTATTGATACACATATACAGGTATTACGTAGAAGTCGAGATGAGGTGTTTTCAATACTAACATAATGTACAGTTACAATGTACTATTAGAGATAGTCTTTCTCCACTCGTATTACGATACATACACAATCAATGCAGGAAACGTCTATGTGGTATACTCATTGTACTTGAGAGCATCCTTTAACACACTACGACGCAGTAGTGACGAGCAGCATCGTCCCCGCACCCATTTGTACGTGTAGATTTACAGCGTATGGCTACCATGTATATAGAGCATATAGTTACGATGTAGTAGTAAAGAAGAGCAATCTCCCCCCGTTCAATCGATACAAATAATGAAGCACACGCTAAAAATTCAATAGTGGTAGTAGTAGTAGAAATTTCCTCCACGTAATGACGGAGAATTATTATCACAGAAGCGCTGCACATAGTTACAATGCAATAGAACAACGGCTCTCCTCCAACTAACAGAGTCCGTAGGGAACATACATAATCAGAACACTGCACAGCTGCCACACTTCTACTTATACAAATGTAATAGGATACAGTTAGACTGTTGTACAAATCACCTACATATATATACATATGCTCATGTGTATATGCATATATATATATATATATATATATACGTGTATGCATAAGCTTATATAGACACACTGAGAGCCAACAACCGTATGCAAACCTCTATAAAGATAGACAGACGTATACATACACGT
Organism: Ochotona princeps; assembly: GCF_030435755.1. Lineage (NCBI taxonomy): Eukaryota > Metazoa > Chordata > Mammalia > Lagomorpha > Ochotonidae > Ochotona > Ochotona princeps. The sequence continues at coordinate 3,865 of NW_026696927.1, read as the reverse complement.
CTATCTATCTACCCATAAATCTATACATGTATATGTGTGTATAGAGAGGCCAACAGAAAATTCATCCATCAAACGTATATATATATATGTATTTGTATAAATACATATACACGTGTATGCCTTAGTTCATATAAATACACTGAGAGCAAACAACCACAGACAGACCTATATATAGATAGACATAAATATATACACATGTGTATCCATCTATCTTCCCCTATATCTATATATATATATACATCCAGGTGTATATATAGGCCAATGGAAAACTGACTTTTTACATGTATATATATATATATGTAAATATATGTTCTCCGCACGAATGCTGCTCCCTTCGCACTACTAGCTGCGGTAGTAGTATGCCTTTGGTCTTTGGTGTAGACACGCCCCTTTCCCTGATGTGCAAGGGAATTCGCATGTCTTCAGAGCCGCAGGAATCGTTCAGACAGATACAGACGCAGATGCGTCGCTCTCCCTCTCTCTTTGTGTCCTTTGAAGTGCAAAACGCAAATACTCTTACATCGTATATCATTTCAAATATCTCTCATATGTGTGTGTGTATGTGTGTCTGTATGGTATATCCCATCGTTCTCCGTAAAGTACGCGTGAATGGTAGATATATACATATATCGTACACAAATATATACATCTATACGCGTTTATCTATCACCTGTCTTCAGATTTCCCTATCCACACACAAATGTATGCAAATACGCATACCCCTGCATATTCACCAATCTTGAGATCTACCGATCTATACAGATGTACACATATACATATATCCATCTTCCTACCTATCTTACGATCTACCTGTCTACTCAACCGAAGACCTAACGGTCTACCGATCTCTCCTTCTATCTCTCTCTACATATATATATATATATATGTGCGAACACAGGTATATTCGTACACGTATTATTGACATAGTCACATAAAATACAAAAGAACGAGAGTGGTAATGGAGGACGTGCACAAAGAGAATAGTGGTGTGCGTGAGTGTATTTACATATAGCTACACATATATTTACTTATCCTATGACATACTTATATGCGTAACATAAAATCTAAGTGTCCGCCTACTTCTCTACCTAGGTATATATATGTATATATGTATGTCCATCTACTTCTCTATTTACCCGTATATAAATATATATATATATCTACATATATATATGTCCATCTACTTCTCTATCAGCCGATATAGATATATAAGCATATATGCCCATCTACTTCTCTATTCACCTAGATAAATATATATATATATATATATGCGTATATATGTATGGATATGACTCATTAACGGAGGACAGAGTCACACCAAATATAGAAGAACGAGATTAGGAGGACGGCATCCACAAGGGAACTAATGGTTTGTTTGTCTTTAAGAGACTCTCTCTAACTGAACATACATACCAGGCTTCCAGTCCACCCAGATGGCGAGCAGCCGTGCCATGATCGGAATAGCAGACAGAAAAGGGTATGTCACGTTCCAACTGCTGCGCGACTTGATACCAAGCAGCATCATTGCTTTGTTGATTTCTACTTGTAGTTGAGCGAACATCATCAAGCGTATTTTTCTCTTTTTGAATCGTCGTTTTCTTTCCTACTACTTTATTCTGTTCTTTCCGCTCCATCCTACCAACTGCTGCTGCTGCGGCGGAGGGGGAAGAGGTGGCAGCAGAAAGCTCACTCAGCCGGGAAGGATCAACAGCGGCACCAGCAGTAGCATCATAATTATCAACCGGGTTAGAGTCAGCACCACTTTTGAATGACAGAGGGTCACCAGTAGTTGTAGGGCGAGCAGCAGCAGCAGTAGTAGTGGTGGTAATACTGCTATTAGGAGGAGAAGGAGGAGGAGGGGCGACAGCAATAGTAGTTTTAGGAATAACACTTGTCTTAGAGAGAGTTGCAGCAGGCTTAGTACTTCTAGAATGAGTGGTAGTAGTAGCAGGAGTTGTTCGAGTGGCAGTATCACTATGAGTAGTAGCAGTGTTATTACGCGTAGCAGGCATTATTGCAGCCTTGTCTGGTGATGATGATGTTGATGCTGAAGAAGAAGTTCCAGCGAGTAATTTGAGTGCAAGGGGAAGAGCTCTTTCAGACGGCACGCTATCAGGTTTAGATTTATCATAACCAAACTCATGAAGAACCCAGTAGGATGTAGCCGGCAAGCGCTTCAGCAGGCCCCATACATGGTAGCAAAGATACAGCTCAAGCGCCTGAGCGCACAGGAGTATAGGCGCGGTTGTAGGCAACAGTTTTTGAAGTAGCATGTTTGACACATTTTGGAGATTACGGCTCCTGCTGCAATCGATGATCCTATTATCATGACAGACTCTATCGTTAGAATCACCTACGGGAGACGAAACGGGTGGTGGGGGGTCGTGGGGGTGGTGATGGTGGTGGCGGAGATGCCAAGATATGTGCGTGCCCGCCCTGTTGTGTTGTTCGAGCTTCTCGTGGTAAGCTGCTATGCGAGAGCTTGTTCTCCGTATGACTTTGCTCCACGCGACTGCCGGCTACAGGAATTTCTGTTGACGATGGCGTATCGGTACCTCCTGCTTTTCCTCCGTTTCCTGCTCCTGCTTCTGCAGCACGTAATAAGCTGGGTCTTGTCGTTGCTGTTACACGAGTACCGGTAGTGATAGTAGCAGTAGTACTAGCAGTACTACTACTAGTATTGGTGCTTGTAAGAGCTTCACTGTCCATGTGTTGCTTGCTAGGGATAGCCCCTTGCGTTGCCTTTGACCGTTTCTGTGTCCCTCCTGTTTTTTCGTCAGGGGTTGCAACCTCGTGTTTCTCTCTCGCTGAATTTTCTGCCTCACTGTTTCCTGAGCAGGACTCTGGAGAGTCTTTCCCCTCCTCCCCCTTTCCATCTCCTTCTGTGGCTGCCTCCTGGTCCACGCAATGTCGCTGTGCCACTGACATTTTGCTCCAACCGCTGGAGAGTTCATTGGCTGTGGACACTCCGCATCATCCGCTATGTAGTTCACTGCAGCTTCGAGAACCGCCAGAAGCTCTCGCATACCTATTCGGTTGTGAATAGGAATATCTTTTCTGAGGTTGCCAACTCGACGGTTTCCCAACGAGTCTCTCTCCTCTTTGAATACTGTTGCATCAAGCGTACATCCACATACACATATCGTCTGTTTCTTGTTTTCCCAGCACCTTCCTCTCCACGCAGATTTATGTATAAAGGAGAGAGGAGAAATGGTATTTCCAGCACAAACCCACAGTATCCGCCTCTCCAGTTCCACACCTGCATATGCCACGTACACACACACGCACACACACACTTACACTGTATAGGCATAGACCGCATACACACACATACACACGAACACACATACACACACACGCCATATTCCACACAGACCACACACACACTTACCGCATGTGTATATATTCTCCACACTTCCACATGCAAACACACCTACACTCTATGTATATCTTCCATACTTCTATACACACACACACACACACTAACAGTCTGTCTGTACCCTCTATACCTTCATATCCTCATACACACCTACAGTCTGTGTATATCCTTCATATTTCCATACACACCAACACACACACTTACTGTGTACATGCTCCATACTTCCATAAAAATAGGGATACACACTTACAGCCTGTGTATATCCTCCATACTTCCAGATACACACACACACATTTCACAGTCCCTGTATTATATCTCTATAGTTCCAGACATACACAGACACACCTACAATCTGTGTATATCCTCCATAACTCCATAAATATACAGACGCACTTACAGTCTGTGTATATCATCCATACTTCCAGATACACACACACACACACACTTACAATGTGTGTATATCTTCTCTACTTCCACACGCACACA
>NW_026696926.1:0-64978 GCF_030435755.1 Ochotona princeps | reverse complement strand
TGTGGGATGCTCACCAAGCTTCATTTCAGTCCTAGGCCATACAAAGGGCACTAAGCATAGAGTGTGAAAACTGAGTTTCCTTGAGAGCTGCTTGGAAGCCTGATGGTGTGTGAAGTTAGTGAGCCAAATGGAGTTGTTCTCCCACAAGAACCACTCGGCTGATCCTTCTTCAATATGCCCTTCACCAACATGCAGTGTTTCCTTGATTGAATTAGCTCTCACACCAATATTTGTGTCTAGAGCCTTTGCATTGAGGGCTATCTGAAAACGGCTGTGGCGCTGAAGTTGCCTGTGAATGTGGAGTTGGTGGCATGTGAAACCCGCATGTGGAGCATTCGTTTGTGTGGGATGCTCTACCAGGTTCATTCCTAGATAATGCACTCAAAAGGCACTAAGCATAGAGTGTAAAAAACTGAGTTTCCTTGAGAGCTGCTTGGAAGCCTGATGGTGTGTGAAGTTAGTGAGCCAAATGGAGTTGTTCTCCCACAAGAACCACTCGGCTGATCCTTCTTCAATATGCCCTTCACCAACATGCAGTGTTTCCTTGATTGAATTAGCTCTCACACCAATATTTGCGTCTAGAGCCTTTGCATTGAGGGCTATCTGAAAACGGCTGTGGCGCTGAAGTTGCATGAGAATGTGGAGTTGGTGGCATGTGAAACCCGCAAGTGGAGCATTCGTTTATGTGGGATGCTCACCAAGCTTCATTTCAGTCCTAGGCCATACAAAGGGCACTAAGCATAGAGTGTGAAAACTGAGTTTCCTTGAGAGCTGCTTGGAAGCCTGATGGTGTGTGAAGTTAGTGAGCCAAATGGAGTTGTTCTCCCACAAGAACCACTCGGCTGATCCTTCTACAATATGCCCTTCACCAACATGCAGTGTTTCCTTGATTGAATTAGCTCTCACACCAATACTTGCTTCTAGAGCCTTTGCATTGAGGGCTGTCTGAAAACGGCAGTGGCGCTGAAGTTGCCTGTGAATGTGGAGTTGGTGGCATGTGAAACCCGCATGTGGAGCATTCGTTTATGTGGGATGCTCACCAAGCTTCATTTCAGTCCTAGGCACTCAAAGGTCACTAAGCATAGAGTGTGAAAACTGAGTTTCCTTGAGAGCTGCTTGGAAGCCTGATGGTGTGTGAAGTTAGTGAGCCAAATGGAGTTGTTCTCCCACAAGAACCACTCGGCTGATCCTTCTTCAATATGCCCTTCACCAACATGCAGTGTTTCCTTGATTGAATTAGCTCTCACACCAATATTTGCGTCTAGAGCCTTTGCATTGAGGGCTATCTGAAAACGGCTGTGGCGCTGAAGTTGCCTGTGAATGTGGAGTTGGTGGCATGTGAAACCCGCATGTGGAGCATTCGTTTGTGTGGGATGCTCTACCAGGTTCATTCCTAGATAATGCACTCAAAGGGCACTAAGCATAGAGTGTGAAAACTGAGTTTCCTTGAGAGCTGCTTGGAAGCCTGATGGTGTGTGAAGTTAGTGAGCCAAATGGAGTTGTTCTCCCACAAGAACCACTCGGCTGATCCTTCTTCAATATGCCCTTCACCAACATGCAGTGTTTCCTTGATTGAATTAGCTCTCACACCAATATTTGCGTCTAGAGCCTTTGCATTGAGGGCTATCTGAAAACGGCTGTGGCGCTGAAGTTGCATGAGAATGTGGAGTTGGTGGCATGTGAAACCCGCATGTGGAGCATTCGTTTGTGTGGGATGCTCTACCAGGTTCATTTCAGTTCTAGCCATACAAAGGGCACTAAGCATAGAGTGTGAAAACTGAGTTTCCTTGAGAGCTGCTTGGAAGCCTGATGGTGTGTGAAGTTAGTGAGCCAAATGGAGTTGTTCTCCCACAAGAACCACTCGGCTGATCCTTCTTCAATATGCCCTTCACCAACATGCAGTGTTTCCTTGATTGAATTAGCTCTCACACCAATATTTGCGTCTAGAGCCTTTGCATTGAGGGCTATCTGAAAACGGCTGTGGCGCTGAAGTTGCCTGTGAATGTGGAGTTGGTGGCATGTGAAACCCGCAAGTGGAGCATTCGTTTATGTGGGATGCTCACCAAGCTTCATTTCAGTCCTAGGCCATACAAAGGGCACTAAGCATAGAGTGTGAAAACTGAGTTTCCTTGAGAGCTGCTTGGAAGCCTGATGGTGTGTGAAGTTAGTGAGCCAAATGGAGTTGTTCTCCCACAAGAACCACTCGGCTGATCCTTCTTCAATATGCCCTTCACCAACATGCAGTGTTTCCTTGATTGAATTAGCTCTCACACCAATATTTGCGTCTAGAGCCTTTGCATTGAGGGCTATCTGAAAACGGCTGTGAGCTGAAGTTGCCTGTGAATGTGGAGTTGGTGGCATGTGAAACCCGCATGTGGAGCATTCGTTTGTGTGGGATGCTCTACCAGGTTCATTCCTAGATAATGCACTTAAAGGGCACTAAGCATAGAGTGTGAAAACTGAGTTTCCTTGAGAGCTGCTTGGAAGCCTGATGGTGTGTGAAGTTAGTGAGCCAAATGGAGTTGTTCTCCCACAAGAACCACTCGGCTGATCCTTCTACAATATGCCCTTCACCAACATGCAGTGTTTCCTTGATTGAATTAGCTCTCACACCAATACTTGCGTCTAGAGCCTTTGCATTGAGGGCTGTCTGAAAACGGCAGTGGCGCTGAAGTTGCCTGTGAATGTGGAGTTGGTGGCATGTGAAACCCGCAAGTGGAGCATTCGTTTATGTGGGATGCTCACCAAGCTTCATTTCAGTCCTAGGCACTCAAAGGTCACTAAGCATAGAGTGTGAAAACTGAGTTTCCTTGAGAGCTGCTTGGAAGCCTGATGGTGTGTGAAGTTAGTGAGCCAAATGGAGTTGTTCTCCCACAAGAACCACTCGGCTGATCCTTCTTCAATATGCCCTTCACCAACATGCAGTGTTTCCTTGATTGAATTAGCTCTCACACCAATATTTGCGTCTAGAGCCTTTGCATTGAGGGCTATCTGAAAACGGCTGTGGCGCTGAAGTTTCCTGTGAATGTGGAGTTGGTGGCATGTGAAACCCGCATGTGGAGCATTCGTTTGTGTGGGATGCTCTACCAGGTTCATTCCTAGATAATGCACTCAAAGGGCACTAAGCATAGAGTGTGAAAACTGAGTTTCCTTGAGAGCTGCTTGGAAGCCTGATGGTGTGTGAAGTTAGTGAGCCAAATGGAGTTGTTCTCCCACAAGAACCACTCGGCTGATCCTTCTTCAATATGCCCTTCACCAACATGCAGTGTTTCCTTGATTGAATTAGCTCTCACACCAATATTTGCGTCTAGAGCCTTTGCATTGAGGGCTATCTGAAAACGGCTGTGGCGCTGAAGTTGCCTGTGAATGTGGAGTTGGTGGCATGTGAAACCCGCAAGTGGAGCATTCGTTTATGTGGGATGCTCACCAAGCTTCATTTCAGTCCTAGGCCATACAAAGGGCACTAAGCATAGAGTGTGAAAACTGAGTTTCCTTGAGAGCTGCTTGGAAGCCTGATGGTGTGTGAAGTTAGTGAGCCAAATGGAGTTGTTCTCCCACAAGAACCACTCGGCTGATCCTTCTTCAATATGCCCTTCACCAACATGCAGTGTTTCCTTGATTGAATTAGCTCTCACACCAATATTTGCGTCTAGAGCCTTTGCATTGAGGGCTATCTGAAAACGGCTGTGGCGCTGAAGTTGCCTGTGAATGTGGAGTTGGTGGCATGTGAAACCCGCATGTGGAGCATTCGTTTGTGTGGGATGCTCTACCAGGTTCATTCCTAGATAATGCACTTAAAGGGCACTAAGCATAGAGTGTGAAAACTGAGTTTCCTTGAGAGCTGCTTGGAAGCCTGATGGTGTGTGAAGTTAGTGAGCCAAATGGAGTTGTTCTCCCACAAGAACCACTCGGCTGATCCTTCTTCAATATGCCCTTCACCAACATGCAGTGTTTCCTTGATTGAATTAGCTCTCACACCAATATTTGCGTCTAGAGCCTTTGCATTGAGGGCTATCTGAAAACGGCTGTGGCGCTGAAGTTGCCTGTGAATGTGGAGTTGGTGGCATGTGAAACCCGCATGTGGAGCATTCGTTTGTGTGGGATGCTCTACAAGGTTCATTTCAGTTCTAGCCATACAAAGGGCACTAAGCATAGAGTGTGAAAACTGAGTTTCCTTGAGAGCTGCTTGGAAGCCTGATGGTGTGTGAAGTTAGTGAGCCAAATGGAGTTGTTCTCCCACAAGAACCACTCGGCTGATCCTTCTTCAATATGCCCTTCACCAACATGCAGTGTTTCCTTGATTGAATTAGCTCTCACATCAATATTTGTGTCTAGAGCCTTTGCATTGAGGGCTATCTGAAAACGGCTGTGGCGCTGAAGTTGCCTGTGAATGTGGAGTTGGTGGCATGTGAAACCCGCATGTGGAGCATTCGTTTGTGTGGGATGCTCTACCAGGTTCATTCCTAGATAATGCACTCAAAGGGCACTAAGCATAGAGTGTGAAACCTGAGTTTCCTTGAGAGCTGCTTGGAAGCCTGATGGTGTGTGAAGTTAGTGAGCCAAATGGAGTTGTTCTCCCACAAGAACCACTCGGCTGATCCTTCTTCAATATGCCCTTCACCAACATGCAGTGTTTCCTTGATTGAATTAGCTCTCACACCAATATTTGCGTCTAGAGCCTTTGCATTGAGGGCTATCTGAAAACGGCTGTGGCGCTGAAGTTGCATGAGAATGTGGAGTTGGTGGCATGTGAAACCCGCAAGTGGAGCATTCGTTTATGTGGGATGCTCACCAAGCTTCATTTCAGTCCTAGGCCATACAAAGGGCACTAAGCATAGAGTGTGAAAACTGAGTTTCCTTGAGAGCTGCTTGGAAGCCTGATGGTGTGTGAAGTTAGTGAGCCAAATGGAGTTGTTCTCCCACAAGAACCACTCGGCTGATCCTTCTTCAATATGCCCTTCACCAACATGCAGTGTTTCCTTGATTGAATTAGCTCTCACACCAATATTTGCGTCTAGAGCCTTTGCATTGAGGGCTATCTGAAAACGGCTGTGGCGCTGAAGTTGCCTGTGAATGTGGAGTTGGTGGCATGTGAAACCCGCATGTGGAGCATTCGTTTGTGTGGGATGCTCTACCAGGTTCATTCCTAGATAATGCACTCAAAGGGCACTAAGCATAGAGTGTGAAAACTGAGTTTCCTTGAGAGCTGCTTGGAAGCCTGATGGTGTGTGAAGTTAGTGAGCCAAATGGAGTTGTTCTCCCACAAGAACCACTCGGCTGATCCTTCTTCAATATGCCCTTCACCAACATGCAGTGTTTCCTTGATTGAATTAGCTCTCACACCAATATTTGCGTCTAGAGCCTTTGCATTGAGGGCTATCTGAAAACGGCAGTGGCGCTGAAGTTGCCTGTGAATGTGGAGTTGGTGGCATGTGAAACCCGCATGTGGAGCATTCGTTTGTGTGGGATGCTCTACCAGGTTCATTCCTAGATAATGCACTCAAAGGGCACTAAGCATAGAGTGTGAAAACTGAGTTTCCTTGAGAGCTGCTTGGAAGCCTGATGGTGTGTGAAGTTAGTGAGCCAAATGGAGTTGTTCTCCCACAAGAACCACTCGGCTGATCCTTCTTCAATATGCCCTTCACCAACATGCAGTGTTTCCTTGATTGAATTAGCTCTCACACCAATATCTGCGTCTAGAGCCTTTGCATTGAGGGCTATCTGAAAATGGCTGTGGCGCTGAAGTTGCCTGTGAATGTGGAGTTGGTGGCATGTGAAACCCGCATGTGGAGCATTCGTTTGTGTGGGATGCTCTACCAGGTTCATTCCTAGATAATGCACTCAAAGGGCACTAAGCATAGAGTGTGAAAACTGAGTTTCCTTGAGAGCTGCTTGGAAGCCTGATGGTGTGTGAAGTTAGTGAGCCAAATGGAGTTGTTCTCCCACAAGAACCACTCGGCTGATCCTTCTTCAATATGCCCTTCACCAACATGCAGTGTTTCCTTGATTGAATTAGCTCTCACACCAATATTTGCGTCTAGAGCCTTTGCATTGAGGGCTATCTGAAAACGGCTGTGGCGCTGAAGTTGCATGAGAATGTGGAGTTGGTGGCATGTGAAACCCGCATGTGGAGCATTCGTTTGTGTGGGATGCTCTACCAGGTTCATTTCAGTTCTAGCCATACAAAGGGCACTAAGCATAGAGTGTGAAAACTGAGTTTCCTTGAGAGCTGCTTGGAAGCCTGATGGTGTGTGAAGTTAGTGAGCCAAATGGAGTTGTTCTCCCACAAGAACCACTCGGCTGATCCTTCTTCAATATGCCCTTCACCAACATGCAGTGTTTCCTTGATTGAATTAGCTCTCACACCAATATTTGCGTCTAGAGCCTTTGCATTGAGGACTATCTGAAAACGGCTGTGGCGCTGAAGTTGCCTGTGAATGTGGAGTTGGTGGCATGTGAAACCCGCAAGTGGAGCATTCGTTTATGTGGGATGCTCACCAAGCTTCATTTCAGTCCTAGGCCATACAAAGGGCACTAAGCATAGAGTGTGAAAACTGAGTTTCCTTGAGAGCTGCTTGGAAGCCTGATGGTGTGTGAAGTTAGTGAGCCAAATGGAGTTGTTCTCCCACAAGAACCACTCGGCTGATCCTTCTTCAATATGCCCTTCACCAACATGCAGTGTTTCCTTGATTGAATTAGCTCTCACACCAATATTTGCGTCTAGAGCCTTTGCATTGAGGGCTATCTGAAAACGGCTGTGGCGCTGAAGTTGCCTGTGAATGTGGAGTTGGTGGCATGTGAAACCCGCATGTGGAGCATTCGTTTGTGTGGGATGCTCTACCAGGTTCATTCCTAGATAATGCACTCAAAGGGCACTAAGCATAGAGTGTGAAAACTGAGTTTCCTTGAGAGCTGCTTGGAAGCCTGATGGTGTGTGAAGTTAGTGAGCCAAATGGAGTTGTTCTCCCACAAGAACCACTCGGCTGATCCTTCTTCAATATGCCCTTCACCAACATGCAGTGTTTCCTTGATTGAATTAGCTCTCACACCAATATTTGCGTCTAGAGCCTTTGCATTGAGGGCTATCTGAAAACGGCTGTGGCGCTGAAGTTGCCTGTGAATGTGGAGTTGGTGGCATGTGAAACCCGCATGTGGAGCATTCGTTTGTGTGGGATGCTCTACCAGGTTCATTCCTAGATAATGCACTCAAAGGGCACTAAGCATAGAGTGTGAAAACTGAGTTTCCTTGAGAGCTGCTTGGAAGCCTGATGGTGTGTGAAGTTAGTGAGCCAAATGGAGTTGTTCTCCCACAAGAACCACTCGGCTGATCCTTCTTCAATATGCCCTTCACCAACATGCAGTGTTTCCTTGATTGAATTAGCTCTCACACCAATATTTGCGTCTAGAGCCTTTGCATTGAGGGCTATCTGAAAACGGCTGTGGCGCTGAAGTTGCCTGTGAATGCGGAGTTGGTGGCATGTGAAACCCGCATGTGGAGCATTCGTTTGTGTGGGATGCTCTACCAGGTTCATTCTTAGATAATGCACTCAAAGGGCACTAAGCATAGAGTGTGAAAACTGAGTTTCCTTGAGAGCTGCTTGGAAGCCTGATGGTGTGTGAAGTTAGTGAGCCAAATGGAGTTGTTCTCCCACAAGAACCACTCGGCTGATCCTTCTTCAATATGCCCTTCACCAACATGCAGTGTTTCCTTGATTGAATTAGCTCTCACACCAATATTTGCGTCTAGAGCCTTTGCATTGAGGGCTATCTGAAAACGGCAGTGGCGCTGAAGTTGCCTGTGAATGTGGAGTTGGTGGCATGTGAAACCCGCATGTGGAGCATTCGTTTGTGTGGGATGCTCTACCAGGTTCATTCCTAGATAATGCACTCAAAGGGCACTAAGCATAGAGTGTGAAAACTGAGTTTCCTTGAGAGCTGCTTGGAAGCCTGATGGTGTGTGAAGTTAGTGAGCCAAATGGAGTTGTTCTCCCACAAGAACCACTCGGCTGATCCTTCTTCAATATGCCCTTCACCAACATGCAGTGTTTCCTTGATTGAATTAGCTCTCACACCAATATCTGCGTCTAGAGCCTTTGCATTGAGGGCTATCTGAAAATGGCTGTGGCGCTGAAGTTGCCTGTGAATGTGGAGTTGGTGGCATGTGAAACCCGCATGTGGAGCATTCGTTTGTGTGGGATGCTCTACCAGGTTCATTCCTAGATAATGCACTCAAAGGGCACTAAGCATAGAGTGTGAAAACTGAGTTTCCTTGAGAGCTGCTTGGAAGCCTGATGGTGTGTGAAGTTAGTGAGCCAAATGGAGTTGTTCTCCCACAAGAACCACTCGGCTGATCCTTCTTCAATATGCCCTTCACCAACATGCAGTGTTTCCTTGATTGAATTAGCTCTCACACCAATATTTGCGTCTAGAGCCTTTGCATTGAGGGCTATCTGAAAACGGCTGTGGCGCTGAAGTTGCATGAGAATGTGGAGTTGGTGGCATGTGAAACCCGCATGTGGAGCATTCGTTTGTGTGGGATGCTCTACCAGGTTCATTTCAGTTCTAGCCATACAAAGGGCACTAAGCATAGAGTGTGAAAACTGAGTTTCCTTGAGAGCTGCTTGGAAGCCTGATGGTGTGTGAAGTTAGTGAGCCAAATGGAGTTGTTCTCCCACAAGAACCACTCGGCTGATCCTTCTTCAATATGCCCTTCACCAACATGCAGTGTTTCCTTGATTGAATTAGCTCTCACACCAATATTTGCGTCTAGAGCCTTTGCATTGAGGACTATCTGAAAACGGCTGTGGCGCTGAAGTTGCCTGTGAATGTGGAGTTGGTGGCATGTGAAACCCGCAAGTGGAGCATTCGTTTATGTGGGATGCTCACCAAGCTTCATTTCAGTCCTAGGCCATACAAAGGGCACTAAGCATAGAGTGTGAAAACTGAGTTTCCTTGAGAGCTGCTTGGAAGCCTGATGGTGTGTGAAGTTAGTGAGCCAAATGGAGTTGTTCTCCCACAAGAACCACTCGGCTGATCCTTCTTCAATATGCCCTTCACCAACATGCAGTGTTTCCTTGATTGAATTAGCTCTCACACCAATATTTGCGTCTAGAGCCTTTGCATTGAGGGCTATCTGAAAACGGCTGTGGCGCTGAAGTTGCCTGTGAATGTGGAGTTGGTGGCATGTGAAACCCGCATGTGGAGCATTCGTTTGTGTGGGATGCTCTACCAGGTTCATTCCTAGATAATGCACTCAAAGGGCACTAAGCATAGAGTGTGAAAACTGAGTTTCCTTGAGAGCTGCTTGGAAGCCTGATGGTGTGTGAAGTTAGTGAGCCAAATGGAGTTGTTCTCCCACAAGAACCACTCGGCTGATCCTTCTTCAATATGCCCTTCACCAACATGCAGTGTTTCCTTGATTGAATTAGCTCTCACACCAATATTTGCGTCTAGAGCCTTTGCATTGAGGGCTATCTGAAAACGGCTGTGGCGCTGAAGTTGCCTGTGAATGTGGAGTTGGTGGCATGTGAAACCCGCATGTGGAGCATTCGTTTGTGTGGGATGCTCTACCAGGTTCATTCCTAGATAATGCACTCAAAGGGCACTAAGCATAGAGTGTGAAAACTGAGTTTCCTTGAGAGCTGCTTGGAAGCCTGATGGTGTGTGAAGTTAGTGAGCCAAATGGAGTTGTTCTCCCACAAGAACCACTCGGCTGATCCTTCTTCAATATGCCCTTCACCAACATGCAGTGTTTCCTTGATTGAATTAGCTCTCACACCAATATTTGCGTCTAGAGCCTTTGCATTGAGGGCTATCTGAAAACGGCTGTGGCGCTGAAGTTGCATGAGAATGTGGAGTTGGTGGCATGTGAAACCCGCATGTGGAGCATTCGTTTGTGTGGGATGCTCTACCAGGTTCATTTCAGTTCTAGCCATACAAAGGGCACTAAGCATAGAGTGTGAAAACTGAGTTTCCTTGAGAGCTGCTTGGAAGCCTGATGGTGTGTGAAGTTAGTGAGCCAAATGGAGTTGTTCTCCCACAAGAACCACTCGGCTGATCCTTCTTCAATATGCCCTTCACCAACATGCAGTGTTTCCTTGATTGAATTAGCTCTCACACCAATATTTGCGTCTAGAGCCTTTGCATTGAGGACTATCTGAAAACGGCTGTGGCGCTGAAGTTGCCTGTGAATGTGGAGTTGGTGGCATGTGAAACCCGCAAGTGGAGCATTCGTTTATGTGGGATGCTCACCAAGCTTCATTTCAGTCCTAGGCCATACAAAGGGCACTAAGCATAGAGTGTGAAAACTGAGTTTCCTTGAGAGCTGCTTGGAAGCCTGATGGTGTGTGAAGTTAGTGAGCCAAATGGAGTTGTTCTCCCACAAGAACCACTCGGCTGATCCTTCTTCAATATGCCCTTCACCAACATGCAGTGTTTCCTTGATTGAATTAGCTCTCACACCAATATTTGCGTCTAGAGCCTTTGCATTGAGGGCTATCTGAAAACGGCTGTGGCGCTGAAGTTGCCTGTGAATGTGGAGTTGGTGGCATGTGAAACCCGCATGTGGAGCATTCGTTTGTGTGGGATGCTCTACCAGGTTCATTCCTAGATAATGCACTCAAAGGGCACTAAGCATAGAGTGTGAAAACTGAGTTTCCTTGAGAGCTGCTTGGAAGCCTGATGGTGTGTGAAGTTAGTGAGCCAAATGGAGTTGTTCTCCCACAAGAACCACTCGGCTGATCCTTCTTCAATATGCCCTTCACCAACATGCAGTGTTTCCTTGATTGAATTAGCTCTCACACCAATATTTGCGTCTAGAGCCTTTGCATTGAGGGCTATCTGAAAACGGCTGTGGCGCTGAAGTTGCCTGTGAATGTGGAGTTGGTGGCATGTGAAACCCGCATGTGGAGCATTCGTTTGTGTGGGATGCTCTACCAGGTTCATTTCAGTTCTAGCCATACAAAGGGCACTAAGCATAGAGTGTGAAAACTGAGTTTCCTTGAGAGCTGCTTGGAAGCCTGATGGTGTGTGAAGTTAGTGAGCCAAATGGAGTTGTTCTCCCACAAGAACCACTCGGCTGATCCTTCTTCAATATGCCCTTCACCAACATGCAGTGTTTCCTTGATTGAATTAGCTCTCACATCAATATTTGTGTCTAGAGCCTTTGCATTGAGGGCTATCTGAAAACGGCTGTGGCGCTGAAGTTGCCTGTGAATGTGGAGTTGGTGGCATGTGAAACCCGCATGTGGAGCATTCGTTTGTGTGGGATGCTCTACCAGGTTCATTCCTAGATAATGCACTCAAAGGGCACTAAGCATAGAGTGTGAAAACTGAGTTTCCTTGAGAGCTGCTTGGAAGCCTGATGGTGTGTGAAGTTAGTGAGCCAAATGGAGTTGTTCTCCCACAAGAACCACTCGGCTGATCCTTCTTCAATATGCCCTTCACCAACATGCAGTGTTTCCTTGATTGAATTAGCTCTCACACCAATATCTGCGTCTAGAGCCTTTGCATTGAGGGCTATCTGAAAACGGCTGTGGCGCTGAAGTTGCATGAGAATGTGGAGTTGGTGGCATGTGAAACCCGCAAGTGGAGCATTCGTTTATGTGGGATGCTCACCAAGCTTCATTTCAGTCCTAGGCCATACAAAGGGCACTAAGCATAGAGTGTGAAAACTGAGTTTCCTTGAGAGCTGCTTGGAAGCCTGATGGTGTGTGAAGTTAGTGAGCCAAATGGAGTTGTTAGCCCACAAGAACCACTCAGCTGATCCTTCTTCAATATGCCCTTCACCAACATGCAGTGTTTCCTTGATTGAATTAGCTCTCACACCAATATTTGCGTCTAGAGCCTTTGCATTGAGGGCTATCTGAAAATGGCTGTGGCGCTGAAGTTGCCTGTGAATGTGGAGTTGGTGGCATGTGAAACCCGCATGTGGAGCATTCGTTTGCGTGGGATGCTCTACCAGGTTCATTCCTAGATAATGCACTCAAAGGGCACTAAGCATAGAGTGTGAAAACTGAGTTTCCTTGAGAGCTGCTTGGAAGCCTGATGGTGTGTGAAGTTAGTGAGCCAAATGGAGTTGTTCTCCCACAAGAACCACTCGGCTGATCCTTCTTCAATATGCCCTTCACCAACATGCAGTGTTTCCTTGATTGAATTAGCTCTCACACCAATATTTGCGTCTAGAGCCTTTGCATTGAGGGCTATCTGAAAACGGCTGTGGCGCTGAAGTTGCCTGTGAATGTGGAGTTGGTGGCATGTGAAACCCGCATGTGGAGCATTCGTTTGTGTGGGATGCTCTACCAGGTTCATTCCTAGATAATGCACTCAAAGGGCACTAAGCATAGAGTGTGAAAACTGAGTTTCCTTGAGAGCTGCTTGGAAGCCTGATGGTGTGTGAAGTTAGTGAGCCAAATGGAGTTGTTCTCCCACAAGAACCACTCGGCTGATCCTTCTTCAATATGCCCTTCACCAACATGCAGTGTTTCCTTGATTGAATTAGCTCTCACACCAATATTTGCGTCTAGAGCCTTTGCATTGAGGGCTATCTGAAAACGGCTGTGGCGCTGAAGTTGCATGAGAATGTGGAGTTGGTGGCATGTGAAACCCGCATGTGGAGCATTCGTTTGCGTGGGATGCTCTACCAGGTTCATTCCTAGATAATGCACTCAAAGGGCACTAAGCATAGAGTGTGAAAACTGAGTTTCCTTGAGAGCTGCTTGGAAGCCTGATGGTGTGTGAAGTTAGTGAGCCAAATGAGTTGTTCTCCCACAAGAACCACTCGGCTGATCCTTCTTCAATATGCCCTTCACCAACATGCAGTGTTTCCTTGATTGATTAGCTCTCACACCAATATTTGCGTCTAGAGCCTTGCATTGAGGGCTATCTGAAAACGGCTGTGGCGCTGAAGTTGCCTGTGAATGTGGAGTTGGTGGCATGTGAAACCCGCAAGTGAGCATTCGTTATGTGGGATGCTCACCAAGCTTTCATTTCAGTCCTAAGCCATACAAAGGGCACTAAGCATAGAGTGTGAAAACTGAGTTTCCTTGAGAGCTGCTTGGAAGCCTGATGGTGTGTGAAGTTAGTGAGCCAAATGGAGTTGTTCTCCCACAAGAACCACTCGGCTGATCCTTCTTCAATATGCCCTTCACCAACATGCAGTGTTTTCCTTGATTGAATTAGCTCTCACAACAATATTGCGTCTAGAGCCTTTGCATTGAGGGCTATCTGAAAACGGCTGTGGCGCTGAAGTTGCCTGTGAATGTGGAGTGGTGGCATGTGAAACCCGCATGTGGAGCATTCGTTTGCGTGGGATGCTCTACCAGGTTCATTCCTAGATAATGCACTCAAAGGGCACTAAGCATAGAGTGTGAAAACTGAGTTTCCTTGAGAGCTGCTTGGAAGCCTGATGGTGTGTGAAGTTAGTGAGCCAAATGGAGTTGTTCTCCCACAAGAACCACTCGGCTTGATCCTTCTTCAATATGCCCTTCACCAACATGCAGTGTTTCCTTGATTGAATTAGCTCTCACACCAATATCTGCGTCTAGAGCCTTTGCATTGAGGGCTATCTGAAAACGGCTGTGGCGCTGAAGTTGCCTGTGAATGTGGAGTTGGTGGCATGTGAAACCCGCATGTGGAGCATTCGTTTGTGTGGGATGCTCTACAGGTTCATTCCTAGATAATGCACTCAAAGGGCACTAAGCATAGAGTGTGAAACCTGAGTTTCCTTGAGAGCTGCTTGGAAGCCTGATGGTGTGTGAAGTTAGTGAGCCAAATGGAGTTCTTCTCCCACAAGAACCCACTCGGCTGATCCTTCTTCAATATGCCCTTCACCAACATGCAGTGTTTCCTTGATTGATTTAGCTCTCACACCAATATTTGCGTCTAGAGCCCTTTGCATTGAGGGCTATCTGAAAACGGCTGTGGCGCTGAAGTTGCCTGTGAATGTGGAGTTGGTGGCATGTGAAACCCGCAGTGGAGCATTCGTTTATGTGGGATGCTCACCAAGCTTCATTTCAGTCCTAGGCCATACAAAGGGCACTAAGCATAGAGTGTGAAAACTGAGTTTCCTTGAGAGCTGCTTGAAGCCTGATGGTGTGTGATTTAGTGAGCCAAATGAGTTGTTCTCCCACAAGAACCACTCGGCTGATACTTCTTCAATATTGCCCTTCACCAACATGCAGTGTTTCCTTGATTGAATTAGCTCTGACATCAATATTTGCGTCTAGAGCCTTTGCATTGAGGGCTATCTGAAAACGGCTGTGGCGCTGAAGTTGCCTGTGAATGTGGAGTTGGTGGCATGTGAAACCCGCATGTGGAGCATTCGTTTGCGTGGGATGCTCTACAGGTTCATTCCTAGATAATGCACTCAAAGGGCACTAAGCATAGAGTGTGAAAACTGAGTTTCACCCTTGAGAGACTGCTTGGAAGCCTGATGGTGTGTGAAGTTAGTGAGCCAAATGGAGTTGTTCTCCCACAAGAACCACTTGGCTGATCCTTCTTCAATATGCCCTTCACCAACATGCAGTGTTTCCTTGATTGAATTAGCTCTCACACCAATATCTGCGTCTAGAGCCTTTGCATTGAGGGCTATCTGAAAACGGCTGTGGCGCTGAAGTTGCGTGAGAATGTGGAGTTGGTGGCATGTGAAACCCGCATGTGGAGCATTCGTTTGCGTGGGATGCTCTACCAGGTTCATTCCTAGATAATGCACTCAAAGGGCACTAAGCATAGAGTGTGAAAACTGAGTTTCCTTGAGAGCTGCTTGGAAGCCTGATGGTGTGTGAAGTTAGTGAGCCAAATGGAGTTGTTCTCCCACAAGAACCACTCGGCTGATCCTTCTTCAATATGCCCTTCACCAACATGCAGTGTTTCCTTGATTGAATTAGCTCTCACACCAATATTTGCGTCTAGAGCCTTTGCATTGAGGGCTATCTGAAAACGGCTGTGGCGCTGAAGTTGCCTGTGAATGTGGAGTTGGTGGCATGTGAAACCCGCAAGTGGAGCATTCGTTTATGTGGGATGCGTCACCAAGCTTCATTTCAGTCCTAGGCCATACAAAGGGCACTAAGCATAGAGTGTGAAAACTGAGTTTCCTTGAGAGCTGCTTGGAAGCCTGATGGTGTGTGAATTTAGTGAGCCAAATGGAGTTGTTCTCCACAAGAACCACTCGGCTGATCCTTCTTCAATATGCCCTTCACAACATGCAGTGTTTCCTTGATTGAATTAGCTCTGACATCAATATTTGCGTCTAGAGCCTTTGCATTGAGGGCTATCTGAAAACGGCTGTGGCGCTGAAGTTGCCTGTGAATGTGGAGTTGGTGCATGTGAAACCGCATGTGGAGCATTCGTTTGCGTGGGATGCTCTACCCGGTTCATTCCTAGATAATGCACTCAAAGGGCACTAAGACATAGAGTGTGAAAACTGAGTTTCCTTGAGAGCTGCTTGGAAGCCTGATGGTGTGTGAAGTTAGTGAGCCAAATGGAGTTGTTCTCCCACAAGAACCACTCGGCTGATCCTTCTTCAATATGCCCCTTCACCAACATGCTGTGTTTCCTTGATTGAATTAGCTCTCACACCAATATCTGCGTCTAGAGCCTTTGCATTGAGGGCTATCTGAAAACGGCTGTGGCGCTGAAGTTGCCTGTCAATGTGTGAGTTGGTGGCATGTGAAACCCGCATGTGGAGCATTCGTTTGTGTGGGATGCTGACCAAGCTTCTATTTCAGTCCTAGGCACACAAAAAGCACTAAGCATAGAGTGTGAAAACTGAGTTTCCTTGAGGCTGCTTGGAAGCCTGATGTGTGTGAAGTTAGTGAGCCAAATGTAGTTGTTCTCCCACAAGAACCACTCGGCTGATCCTTCTTCAATATGCCCTTCACCAACATGCAAGTGTTTCCTGATTGAATTAGACTCTCACACCAATATTTGCGTCTAGAGCCTTTGCATTGAGGGCTATCCTGGAAACGCTGTGGCGCTGAAGTTTCCTGTGATGTGGAGTTGGTGGCATGTGAAACCCGCATGTGGAGCATTCGTTTGCGTGGGATGCTTACCAGGTTCATTCCTAGATACTGCACTCAAAGGGCACTAAGCATAGAGTGTGAAAACTGAGTTTCCTTGAGAGCTGCTTGGAAGCCTGATGGTGTGTGAAGTTAGTGAGCCAATGGAGTTGTTCTCCCACAAGAACCACTCGGCTGATCCTTCTTCAATATGCCCTTCACCAACATGCAGTGTTTCTTGATTGAATTAGCTCTCACACCATTGAGGCTTTTCTGAAAACAGCTGTGGCGCTGAAGTTGCCTGTGAATGTGGAGTTGGTGGCATGTGAAACCCGCATGTGGAGCATTCGGTTGTGTGGGATGCTGACCAAGCTTCATTTCAGTCCTAGGCACACAAAAAGCACTAAGCATAGAGTGTGAAAACTGAGTTTCCTTGAGAGCTGCTTGGAAGCCTGATGGTGTGTGAAGTTAGTGAGCCAAATGGAGTTGTTCTCCCACAAGAACCACTCGGCTGATCCTTCTTCAATATGCCCTTCACCAACATGCAGTGTTTCCTTGATTGAATTAGCTCTCACACAAATATTTGCGTCTAGAGCCTTTGCATTGAGGGCTATCTGAAAACGGCTGTGCGCTGAAGTGGCCTGTGAATGTGGAGTTGGTGGCATGTGAAACCCGCATGTGGAGCATTCGTTTGTGTGGGATGCTGACCAAGCTTCATTTCAGTCCTAGGCACACAAAAAGCACTAAGCATAGAGTGTGAAAACTGAGTTTCCTTGAGAGCTGCTTGGAAGCCTGATGGTGTGTGAAGTTAGTGAGCCAAATGGAGTTGTTCTCCCACAAGAACCACTCGGCTGATCTTCTTCAATATGCCCTTCACCAACATGCAGTGTTTCCTTGATGAATTAGCTCTCACACCAATATTTGCGTCTAGAGCCTTTGCATTGAGGGCTATCTGAAAACGGCTGTGGCGCTGAAGTTGCCTGTGAATGTGGAGTTGGTGCATGTGAAACCCGCATGTGGAGCATTCGTTTGTGTGGGATGCTCTACCAGGTTCATCCTAGATAATGCACTCAAAGGGCACTAAGCATAGAGTGTGAAACCTGAGTTTCCTTGAGAGCTGCTTGGAAGCCTGATGGTGTGTGAAGTTAGTGAGCCAAATGGAGTTCTTCTCCCACAAGAACCACTCGGCTGATCCTTCTTCAATATGCCCTTCACCAACATGCAGTGTTTCCTTGATTGATTTAGCTCTCACACCAATATTTGCGTCTAGAGCCTTTGCATTGAGGGCTATCTGAAAACGGCTGTGGCGCTGAAGTTGCCTGTGAATGTGGAGTTGGTGGCATGTGAAACCCCGCAAGTGGAGCATTCGTTGTGTGGGATGCTCCCACGCTAGCTTCATTTCAGTCCTAGGTACTCAAAGGGCACTAAGCATAGAGTGTGAAAACTGAGTTTCCTTGAGAGCTGCTTGGAAGCCTGATGGTGTGTGAAGTTAGTGAGCCAAATGGAGTTGTTCTCCCACAAGAACCACTCGGCTGATCCTTCTTCAATATGCCCTTCACCAACATGCAGTGTTTCCTTGATTGAATTAGCTCTCACACCAATATCTGCGTCTAGAGCCTTTGCATTGAGGGCTATCTGAAAACGGCTGTGGCGCTGAAGTTGCGTGAGAATGTGGAGTTGGTGGCATGTGAAACCCGCATGTGGAGCATTCGTTTGCGTGGGATGCTCTACCAGGTTCATTCCTAGATAATGCACTCAAAGGGCACTAAGCATAGAGTGTGAAAACTGAGTTTCCTTGAGAGCTGCTTGGAAGCCTGATGGTGTGTGAAGTTAGTGAGCCAAATGGAGTTCTTCTCCCACAAGAACCACTCGGCTGATCCTTCTTCAATATGCCCTTCACCAACATGCAGTGTTTCCTTGATTGATTTAGCTCTCACACCAATATTTGCGTCTAGAGCCTTTGCATTGAGGGCTATCTGAAAACGGCTGTGGCGCTGAAGTTGCCTGTGAATGTGGAGTTGGTGGCATGTGAAACCCGCAAGTGGAGCATTCGTTTATGTGGGATGCTCACCAAGCTTCATTTCAGTCCTAGGCCATACAAAGGGCACTAAGCATAGAGTGTGAAAACTGAGTTTCCTTGAGAGCTGCTTGGAAGCCTGATGGTGTGTGAATTTAGTGAGCCAAATGGAGTTGTTCTCCCACAAGAACCACTCGGCTGATCCTTCTTCAATATGCCCTTCACCAACATGCAGTGTTTCCTTGATTGAATTAGCTCTGACATCAATATTTGCGTCTAGAGCCTTTGCATTGAGGGCTATCTGAAAACGGCTGTGGCGCTGAAGTTGCCTGTGAATGTGGAGTTGGTGGCATGTGAAACCCGCATGTGGAGCATTCGTTTGCGTGGGATGCTCTACCAGGTTCATTCCTAGATAATGCACTCAAAGGGCACTAAGCATAGAGTGTGAAAACTGAGTTTCCTTGAGAGCTGCTTGGAAGCCTGATGGTGTGTGAAGTTAGTGAGCCAAATGGAGTTGTTCTCCCACAAGAACCACTCGGCTGATCCTTCTTCAATATGCCCTTCACCAACATGCAGTGTTTCCTTGATTGAATTAGCTCTCACACCAATATTTGCGTCTGGAGCCTTTGCATTGAGGGCTATCTGAAAACGGCTGTGGCGCTGAAGTTGCCTGTGAATGTGGAGTTGGTGGCATGTGAAACCCGCATGTGGAGCATTCGTTTGTGTGGGATGCTGACCAAGCTTCATTTCAGTCCTAGGCACACAAAAAGCACTAAGCATAGAGTGTGAAAACTGAGTTTCCTTGAGAGCTGCTTGGAAGCCTGATGGTGTGTGAAGTTAGTGAGCCAAATGGAGTTGTTCTCCCACAAGAACCACTCGGCTGATCCTTCTTCAATATGCCCTTCACCAACATGCAGTGTTTCCTTGATTGAATTAGCTCTCACACCAATATCTGCGTCTAGAGCCTTTGCATTGAGGGCTATCTGAAAACGGCTGTGGCGCTGAAGTTGCCTGTGAATGTGGAGATGGTGGCATGTGAAACCCGCATGTGGAGCATTCGTTTGTGTGGGATGCTCTACCAGGTTCATTCCTAGATAATGCACTCAAAGAGCACTAAGCATAGAGTGTGAAAACTGAGTTTCCTTGAGAGCTGCTTGGAAGCCTGATGGTGTGTGAAGTTAGTGAGCCAAATGGAGTTGTTCTCCCACAAGAACCACTCGGCTGATCCTTCTTCAATATGCCCTTCACCAACATGCAGTGTTTCCTTGATTGAATTAGCTCTCACACCAATATTTGCGTCTAGAGCCTTTGCTTTGAGGGCTATCTGAAAATGGCTGTGGCGCTGAAGTTGCCTGTGAATGTGGAGTTGGTGGCATGTGAAACCCGCATGTGGAGCATTCGTTTGTGTGGGATGCTCTACCAGGTTCATTTCAGTCCTAGGCATACAAAGGGCACTAAGCATAGAGTGTGAAAACTGAGTTTCCTTGAGAGCTGCTTGGAAGCCTGATGGTGTGTGAAGTTAGTGAGCCAAATGGAGTTGTTCTCCCACAAGAACTACTCGGCTGATCCTTCTTCAATATGCCCTTCACCAACATGCAGTGTTTCCTTGATTGAATTAGCTCTCACACCAATATTTGCGTCTGGAGCCTTTACATTGAGGGCTATCTGAAAACGGCTGTGGCGCTGAAGTTGCCTGTGAATGTGGAGTTGGTGGCATGTGAAACCCGCATGTGGAGCATTCGTTTATGTGGGATGCTCTACCAGGTTCATTCCTAGATAATGCACTCAAAGGGCACTAAGCATAGAGTGTGAAAACTGAGTTTCCTTGAGAGCTGCTTGGAAGCCTGATGGTGTGTGAAGTTAGTGAGCCAAATGGAGTTGTTCTCCCACAAGAACCACTCGGCTGATCCTTCTTCAATATGCCCTTCACCAACATGCAGTGTTTCCTTGATTGAATTAGCTCTCACACCAATATTTGCGTCTAGAGAATTTGCTTTGAGGGCTATCTGAAAACGGCTGTGGCGCTGAAGTTGCCTGTGAATGTGGAGTTGGTGGCATGTGAAACCCGCAAGTGGAGCATTCCTTTGTGTGGGATGCTCTACCAGGTTCATTCCTAGATAATGCACTCAAAGGGCACTAAGCATACAGTGTGAAAACTGAGTTTCCTTGAGAGCTGCTTGGAAGCCTGATGGTGTGTGAAGTTAGTGAGCCAAATGGAGTTGTTCTCCCACAAGAACCACTCGGCTGATCCTTCTTCAATATGCCCTTCACCAACATGCAGTGTTTCCTTGATTGAATTAGCTCTCACACCAATATTTGCGTCTAGAGCCTTTGCATTGAGGGCTATCTGAAAACGGCTGTGGCGCTGAAGTTGCCTGTGAATGTGGAGTTGGTGGCATGTGAAACCCGCATGTGGAGCATTCGTTTGTGTGGGATGCTCTACCAGGTTCATTCCTAGATAATGCACTCAAAGGGCACTAAGCATAGAGTGTGAAACCTGAGTTTCCTTGAGAGCTGCTTGGAAGCCTGATGGTGTGTGAAGTTAGTGAGCCAAATGGAGTTCTTCTCCCACAAGAACCACTCGGCTGATCCTTCTTCAATATGCCCTTCACCAACATGCAGTGTTTCCTTGATTGATTTAGCTCTCACACCAATATTTGCGTCTAGAGCCTTTGCATTGAGGGCTATCTGAAAACGGCTGTGGCGCTGAAGTTGCCTGTGAATGTGGAGTAGGTGGCATGTGAAACCCGCAAGTGGAGCATTCGTTTATGTGGGATGCTCACCAAGCTTCATTTCAGTCCTAGGCCATACAAAGGGCACTAAGCATAGAGTGTGAAAACTGAGTTTCCTTGAGAGCTGCTTGGAAGCCTGATGGTGTGTGAAGTTAGTGAGCCAAATGGAGTTGTTCTCCCACAAGAACCACTCGGCTGATCCTTCTTCAATATGCCCTTCACCAACATGCAGTGTTTCCTTGATTGAATTAGCTCTGACATCAATATTTGCGTCTAGAGCCTTTGCATTGAGTACTATCTGAAAACGGCTGTGGCGCTGAAGTTGCCTGTGAATGTGGAGTTGGTGGCATGTGAAACCCGCATGTGGAGCATTCGTTTGCGTGGGATGCTCTACCAGGTTTATTGCTAGATAATGCACTCAAAGGGCACTAAGCATAGAGTGTGAAAACTGAGTTTCCTTGAGAGCTGCTTGGAAGCCTGATGGTGTGTGAAGTTAGTGAGCCAAATGGAGTTGTTCTCCCACAAGAACCACTTGGCTGATCCTTCTTCAATATGCCCTTCACCAACATGCAGTGTTTCCTTGATTGAATTAGCTCTCACACCAATATCTGCGTCTAGAGCCTTTGCATTGAGGGCTATCTGAAAACGGCTGTGGCGCTGAAGTTGCGTGAGAATGTGGAGTTGGTGGCATGTGAAACCCGCATGTGGAGCATTCGTTTGCGTGGGATGCTCTACCAGGTTCATTCCTAGATAATGCACTCAAAGGGCACTAAGCATAGAGTGTGAAAACTGAGTTTCCTTGAGAGCTGCTTGGAAGCCTGATGGTGTGTGAAGTTAGTGAGCCAAATGGAGTTCTTCTCCCACAAGAACCACTCGGCTGATCCTTCTTCAATATGCCCTTCACCAACATGCAGTGTTTCCTTGATTGATTTAGCTCTCACACCAATATTTGCGTCTAGAGCCTTTGCATTGAGGGCTATCTGAAAACGGCTGTGGCGCTGAAGTTGCCTGTGAATGTGGAGTTGGTGGCATGTGAAACCCGCAAGTGGAGCATTCGTTTATGTGGGATGCTCACCAAGCTTCATTTCAGTCCTAGGCCATACAAAGGGCACTAAGCATAGAGTGTGAAAACTGAGTTTCCTTGAGAGCTGCTTGGAAGCCTGATGGTGTGTGAATTTAGTGAGCCAAATGGAGTTGTTCTCCCACAAGAACCACTCGGCTGATCCTTCTTCAATATGCCCTTCACCAACATGCAGTGTTTCCTTGATTGAATTAGCTCTGACATCAATATTTGCGTCTAGAGCCTTTGCATTGAGGGCTATCTGAAAACGGCTGTGGCGCTGAAGTTGCCTGTGAATGTGGAGTTGGTGGCATGTGAAACCCGCATGTGGAGCATTCGTTTGCGTGGGATGCTCTACCAGGTTCATTCCTAGATAATGCACTCAAAGGGCACTAAGCATAGAGTGTGAAAACTGAGTTTCCTTGAGAGCTGCTTGGAAGCCTGATGGTGTGTGAAGTTAGTGAGCCAAATGGAGTTGTTCTCCCACAAGAACCACTCGGCTGATCCTTCTTCAATATGCCCTTCACCAACATGCAGTGTTTCCTTGATTGAATTAGCTCTCACACCAATATTTGCGTCTAGAGCCTTTGCATTGAGGGCTATCTGAAAACGGCTGTGGCGCTGAAGTTGCCTGTGAATGTGGAGTTGGTGGCATGTGAAACCCGCATGTGGAGCATTCGTTTGTGTGGGATGCTGACCAAGCTTCATTTCAGTCCTAGGCACACAAAAAGCACTAAGCATAGAGTGTGAAAACTGAGTTTCCTTGAGAGCTGCTTGGAAGCCTGATGGTGTGTGAAGTTAGTGAGCCAAATGGAGTTGTTCTCCCACAAGAACCACTCGGCTGATCCTTCTTCAATATGCCCTTCACCAACATGCAGTGTTTCCTTGATTGAATTAGCTCTCACACCAATATCTGCGTCTAGAGCCTTTGCATTGAGGGCTATCTGAAAACGGCTGTGGCGCTGAAGTTGCCTGTGAATGTGGAGATGGTGGCATGTGAAACCCGCATGTGGAGCATTCGTTTGTGTGGGATGCTCTACCAGGTTCATTCCTAGATAATGCACTCAAAGAGCACTAAGCATAGAGTGTGAAAACTGAGTTTCCTTGAGAGCTGCTTGGAAGCCTGATGGTGTGTGAAGTTAGTGAGCCAAATGGAGTTGTTCTCCCACAAGAACCACTCGGCTGATCCTTCTTCAATATGCCCTTCACCAACATGCAGTGTTTCCTTGATTGAATTAGCTCTCACACCAATATTTGCGTCTAGAGCCTTTGCTTTGAGGGCTATCTGAAAATGGCTGTGGCGCTGAAGTTGCCTGTGAATGTGGAGTTGGTGGCATGTGAAACCCGCATGTGGAGCATTCGTTTGTGTGGGATGCTCTACCAGGTTCATTTCAGTCCTAGGCATACAAAGGGCACTAAGCATAGAGTGTGAAAACTGAGTTTCCTTGAGAGCTGCTTGGAAGCCTGATGGTGTGTGAAGTTAGTGAGCCAAATGGAGTTGTTCTCCCACAAGAACTACTCGGCTGATCCTTCTTCAATATGCCCTTCACCAACATGCAGTGTTTCCTTGATTGAATTAGCTCTCACACCAATATTTGCGTCTGGAGCCTTTACATTGAGGGCTATCTGAAAACGGCTGTGGCGCTGAAGTTGCCTGTGAATGTGGAGTTGGTGGCATGTGAAACCCGCATGTGGAGCATTCGTTTATGTGGGATGCTCTACCAGGTTCATTCCTAGATAATGCACTCAAAGGGCACTAAGCATAGAGTGTGAAAACTGAGTTTCCTTGAGAGCTGCTTGGAAGCCTGATGGTGTGTGAAGTTAGTGAGCCAAATGGAGTTGTTCTCCCACAAGAACCACTCGGCTGATCCTTCTTCAATATGCCCTTCACCAACATGCAGTGTTTCCTTGATTGAATTAGCTCTCACACCAATATTTGCGTCTAGAGAATTTGCTTTGAGGGCTATCTGAAAACGGCTGTGGCGCTGAAGTTGCCTGTGAATGTGGAGTTGGTGGCATGTGAAACCCGCAAGTGGAGCATTCCTTTGTGTGGGATGCTCTACCAGGTTCATTCCTAGATAATGCACTCAAAGGGCACTAAGCATAGAGTGTGAAAACTGAGTTTCCTTGAGAGCTGCTTGGAAGCCTGATGGTGTGTGAAGTTAGTGAGCCAAATGGAGTTGTTCTCCCACAAGAACCACTCGGCTGATCCTTCTTCAATATGCCCTTCACCAACATGCAGTGTTTCCTTGATTGAATTAGCTCTCACACCAATATTTGCGTCTAGAGCCTTTGCATTGAGGGCTATCTGAAAACGGCTGTGGCGCTGAAGTTGCCTGTCAATGTGGAGTTGGTGGCATGTGAAACCCGCATGTGGAGCATTCGTTTGTGTGGGATGCTGACCAAGCTTCATTTCAGTCCTAGGCACACAAAGAGCACTAAGCATAGAGTGTGAAAACTGAGTTTCCTTGAGAGCTGCTTGGAAGCCTGATGGTGTGTGAAGTTAGTGGGCCAAATGGAGTTGTTCTCCCACAAGAACCACTCGGCTGATCCTTCTTCAATATGCCCTTCACCAACATGCAGTGTTTCCTTGATTGAATTAGCTCTCACACCAATATTTGCGTCTAGAGCCTTTGCATTGAGGGCTATCTGAAAACGGCTGTGGCGCTGAAGTTGCCTGTGAATGTGGAGTTGGTGGCATGTGAAACCCGCATGTGGAGCATTCGTTTGCGTGGGATGCTCTACCAGGTTCATTCCTAGATAATGCACTCAAAGGGCACTAAGCATAGAGTGTGAAAACTGAGTTTCCTTGAGAGCTGCTTGGAAGCCTGATGGTGTGTGAAGTTAGTGAGCCAAATGGAGTTGTTCTCCCACAAGAACCACTCGGCTGATCCTTCTTCAATATGCCCTTCACCAACATGCAGTGTTTCCTTGATTGAATTAGCTCTCACACCAATATTTGCGTCTAGAGAATTTGCTTTGAGGGCTATCTGAAAACGGCTGTGGCGCTGAAGTTGCCTGTGAATGTGGAGTTGGTGGCATGTGAAACCCGCAAGTGGAGCATTCCTTTGTGTGGGATGCTCTTCCAGGTTCATTCCTAGATAATGCACTCAAAGGGCACTAAGCATAGAGTGTGAAAACTGAGTTTCCTTGAGAGCTGCTTGGAAGCCTGATGGTGTGTGAAGTTAGTGAGCCAAATGGAGTTGTTCTCCCACAAGAACCACTCGGCTGATCCTTCTTCAATATGTCCTTCACCAACATGCAGTGTTTCCTTGATTGAATTAGCTCTCACACCAATATTTGCGTCTAGAGCCTTTGCATTGAGGGCTATCTGAAAACGGCTGTGGCGCTGAAGTTGCCTGTCAATGTGGAGTTGGTGGCATGTGAAACCCGCATGTGGAGCATTCGTTTGTGTGGGATGCTGACCAAGCTTCATTTCAGACCTAGGCACACAAAGAGCACTAAGCATAGAGTGTGAAAACTGAGTTTCCTTGAGAGCTGCTTGGAAGCCTGATGGTGTGTGAAGTTAGTGGGCCAAATGGAGTTGTTCTCCCACAAGAACCACTCGGCTGATCCTTCTTCAATATGCCCTTCACCAACATGCAGTGTTTCCTTGATTGAATTAGCTCTCACACCAATATTTGCGTCTAGAGCCTTTGCATTGAGGGCTATCTGAAAACGGCTGTGGCGCTGAAGTTGCCTGTGAATGTGGAGTTGGTGGCATGTGATACCCGCATGTGGAGCATTCGTTTGCGTGGGATGCTCTACCAGGTTCATTCCTAGATAATGCACTCAAAGGGCACTAAGCATAGAGTGTGAAAACTGAGTTTCCTTGAGAGCTGCTTGGAAGCCTGATGGTGTGTGAAGTTAGTGAGCCAAATGGAGTTGTTCTCCCACAAGAACCACTCGGCTGATCCTTCTTCAATATGCCCTTCACCAACATGCAGTGTTTCCTTGATTGAATTAGCTCTCACACCAATATTTGCGTCTAGAGCCTTTGCATTGAGGGCTATCTGAAAACGGCTGTGGCGCTGAAGTTTCCTGTGAATGTGGAGTTGGTGGCATGTGAAACCCGCATGTAGAGCATTCGTTTGTCTGGGATGCTCTACCAGGTTCATTCCTAGATAATGCACTCAAAGGGCACTAAGCATAGAGTGTGAAAACTGAGTTTCCTTGAGAGCTGCTTGGAAGCCTGATGGTGTGTGAAGTTAGTGAGCCAAATGGAGTTGTTCTCCCACAAGAACCACTCGGCTGATCCTTCTTCAATATGCCCTTCACCAACATGCAGTGTTTCCTTGATTGAATTAGCTCTCACACCAATATCTGCGTCTAGAGCCTTTGCATTGAGGGCTATCTGAAAACGGCTGTGGCGCTGAAGTTGCCTGTGAATGTGGAGTTGGTGGCATGTGAAACCCGCATGTGGAGCATTCGTTTGTGTGGGATGCTGACCAAGCTTCATTTCAGTCCTAGGCACACAAAAAGCACTAAGCATAGAGTGTGAAAACTGAGTTTCCTTGAGAGCTGCTTGGAAGCCTGATGGTGTGTGAAGTTAGTGAGCCAAATGGAGTTGTTCTCCCACAAGAACCACTCGGCTGATCCTTCTTCAATATGCCCTTCACCAACATGCAGTGTTTCCTTGATTGAATTAGCTCTCACACCAATATTTGCGTCTAGAGCCTTTGCATTGAGGGCTATCTGAAAACGGCTGTGGCGCTGAAGTTGCCTGTGAATGTGGAGTTGGTGGCATGTGATACCCGCATGTGGAGCATTAGTTTGCGTGGGATGCTCTACCAGGTTCATTCCTAGATAATGCACTCAAAGGGCACTAAGCATAGAGTGTGAAAACTGAGTTTCCTTGAGAGCTGCTTGGAAGCCTGATGGTGTGTGAAGTTAGTGAGCCAAATGGAGTTGTTCTCCCACAAGAACCACTCGGCTGATCCTTCTTCAATATGCCCTTCACCAACATGCAGTGTTTCCTTGATTGAATTAGCTCTCACACCAATATTTGCGTCTAGAGCCTTTGCATTGAGGGCTATCTGAAAACGGCTGTGGCGCTGAAGTTTCCTGTGAATGTGGAGTTGGTGGCATGTGAAACCCGCATGTAGAGCATTCGTTTGTCTGGGATGCTCTACCAGGTTCATTCCTAGATAATGCACTCAAAGGGCACTAAGCATAGAGTGTGAAAACTGAGTTTCCTTGAGAGCTGCTTGGAAGCCTGATGGTGTGTGAAGTTAGTGAGCCAAATGGAGTTGTTCTCCCACAAGAACCACTCGGCTGATCCTTCTTCAATATGCCCTTCACCAACATGCAGTGTTTCCTTGATTGAATTAGCTCTCACACCAATATCTGCGTCTAGAGCCTTTGCATTGAGGGCTATCTGAAAACGGCTGTGGCGCTGAAGTTGCCTGTGAATGTGGAGTTGGTGGCATGTGAAACCCGCATGTGGAGCATTCGTTTGTGTGGGATGCTGACCAAGCTTCATTTCAGTCCTAGGCACACAAAAAGCACTAAGCATAGAGTGTGAAAACTGAGTTTCCTTGAGAGCTGCTTGGAAGCCTGATGGTGTGTGAAGTTAGTGAGCCAAATGGAGTTGTTCTCCCACAAGAACCACTCGGCTGATCCTTCTTCAATATGCCCTTCACCAACATGCAGTGTTTCCTTGATTGAATTAGCTCTCACACCAATATTTGCGTCTAGAGCCTTTGCATTGAGGGCTATCTGAAAACGGCTGTGGCGCTGAAGTTGCCTGTGAATGTGGAGTTGGTGGCATGTGAAACCCGCATGTGGAGCATTCGTTTGTGTGGGATGCTGACCAAGCTTCATTTCAGTCCTAGGCACACAAAAAGCACTAAGCATAGAGTGTGAAAACTGAGTTTCCTTGAGAGCTGCTTGGAAGCCTGATGGTGTGTGAAGTTAGTGAGCCAAATGGAGTTGTTCTCCCACAAGAACCACTCGGCTGATCCTTCTTCAATATGCCCTTCACCAACATGCAGTGTTTCCTTGATTGAATTAGCTCTCACACCAATATTTGCGTCTAGAGCCTTTGCATTGAGGGCTATCTGAAAACGGCTGTGGCGCTGAAGTTGCCTGTGAATGTGGAGTTGGTGGCATGTGAAACCCGCATGTGGAGCATTCGTTTGTGTGGGATGCTCTACCAGGTTCATTCCTAGATAATGCACTTAAAGGGCACTAAGCATAGAGTGTGAAACCTGAGTTTCCTTGAGAGCTGTTTGGAAGCCTGATGGTGTGTGAAGTTAGTGAGCCAAATGGAGTTGTTCTCCCACAAGAACCACTCGGCTGATCCTTCTTCAATATGCCCTTCACCAACATGCAGTGTTTCCTTGATTGAATTAGCTCTCACACCAATATTTGCGTCTAGAGCCTTTGCATTGAGGGCTATCTGAAAACGGCTGTGGCGCTGAAGTTGCCTGTGAATGTGGAGTTGGTGGCATGTGAAACCCGCAAGTGGAGCATTCGTTTATGTGGGATGCTCACCAAGCTTCATTTCAGTCCTAGGCCATACAAAGGGCACTAAGCATAGAGTGTGAAAACTGAGTTTCCTTGAGAGCTGTTTGGAAGCCTGATGGTGTGTGAAGTTAGTGAGCCAAATGGAGTTGTTAGCCCACAAGAACCACTCGGCTGATCCTTCTTCAATATGCCCTTCACCAACATGCAGTGTTTCCTTGATTGAATTAGCTCTCACACCAATATTTGCGTCTAGAGCCTTTGCATTGAGGGCTATCTGAAAACGGCTGTGGCGCTGAAGTTGCCTGTGAATGTGGAGTTGGTGGCATGTGAAACCCGCATGTGGAGCATTCGTTTGTGTGGGATGCTGACCAAGCTTCTTTTCAGGCCTAGGCACACAAAAAGCACTAAGCATAGAGTGTGAAAACTGAGTTTCCTTGAGAGCTGCTTGGAAGCCTGATGGTGTGTGAAGTTAGTGAGCCAAATGGAGTTGTTCTCCCACAAGAACCACTCGGCTGATCCTTCTTCAATATGCCCTTCACCAACATGCAGTGTTTCCTTGATTGAATTAGCTCTCACACCAATATTTGCGTCTAGAGCCTTTGCATTGAGGGCTATCTGAAAACGGCAGTGGCGCTGAAGTTGCCTGTGAATGTGGAGTTGGTGGCATGTGAAACCCGCATGTGGAGCATTCGTTTGTGTGGGATGCTGACCAAGCTTCATTTCAGTCCTAGGCACACAAAAAGCACTAAGCATAGAGTGTGAAAACTGAGTTTCCTTGAGAGCTGCTTGGAAGCCTGATGGTGTGTGAAGTTAGTGAGCCAAATGGAGTTGTTCTCCCACAAGAACCACTCGGCTGATCCTTCTTCAATATGCCCTTCACCAACATGCAGTGTTTCCTTGATTGAATTAGCTCTGACATCAATATTTGCGTCTAGAGCCTTTGCATTGAGGGCTATCTGAAAACGGCTGTGGCGCTGAAGTTGCCTGTGAATGTGGAGTTGGTGGCATGTGAAACCCGCATGTGGAGCATTCGTTTGTGTGGGATGCTCTACCAGGTTCATTCCTAGATAATGCACTCAAAGGGCACTAAGCATAGAGTGTGAAACCTGAGTTTCCTTGAGAGCTGCTTGGAAGCCTGATGGTGTGTGAAGTTAGTGAGCCAAATGGAGTTGTTCTCCCACAAGAACCACTCGGCTGATCCTTCTTCAATATGCCCTTCACCAACATGCAGTGTTTCCTTGATTGAATTAGCTCTCACACCAATATTTGCGTCTAGAGCCTTTGCATTGAGG
This sequence comes from Ochotona princeps, assembly GCF_030435755.1. Taxonomy (NCBI): domain Eukaryota; kingdom Metazoa; phylum Chordata; class Mammalia; order Lagomorpha; family Ochotonidae; genus Ochotona; species Ochotona princeps. Next base: position 35,414 of record NW_026696926.1, on the reverse strand, counting down.
GCTATCTGAAAACGGCTGTGGCGCTGAAGTTGCCTGTCAATGTGGAGTTGGTGGCATGTGAAACCCGCATGTGGAGCATTCGTTTATGTGGGATGCTCACCAAGCTTCATTTCAGTCCTAGCCATACAAAGGGCACTAAGCATAGAGTGTGAAAACTGAGTTTCCTTGAGAGCTGCTTGGAAGCCTGATGGTGTGTGAAGTTAGTGAGCCAAATGGAGTTGTTAGCCCACAAGAACCACTCGGCTGATCCTTCTTCAATATGCCCTTCACCAACATGCAGTGTTTCCTTGATTGAATTAGCTCTCACACCAATATTTGCGTCTAGAGCCTTTGCATTGAGGGCTATCTGAAAACGGCTGTGGCGCTGAAGTTGCCTGTGAATGTGGAGTTGGTGGCATGTGAAACCCGCATGTGGAGCATTCGTTTCCGTGGGATGCTCTACCAGGTTCATTCCTAGATAATGCACTCAAAGGGCACTAAGCATAGAGTGTGAAAACTGAGTTTCCTTGAGAGCTGCTTGGAAGCCTGATGGTGTGTGAAGTTAGTGAGCCAAATGGAGTTGTTCTCCCACAAGAACCACTCGGCTGATCCTTCTTCAATATGCCCTTCACCAACATGCAGTGTTTCCTTGATTGATTTAGCTCTCACACCAATATTTGCGTCTAGAGCCTTTGCATTGAGGGCTATCTGAAAACGGCTGTGGCGCTGAAGTTGCCTGTGAATGTGGAGTTGGTGGCATGTGAAACCCGCAAGTGGAGCATTCGTTTATGTGGGATGCTCACCAAGCTTCATTTCAGTCCTAGGCTATACAAAGGGCACTAAGCATAGAGTGTGAAAACTGAGTTTCCTTGAGAGCTGCTTGGAAGCCTGATGGTGTGTGAAGTTAGTGAGCCAAATGGAGTTGTTCTCCCACAAGAACCACTCGGCTGATCCTTCTTCAATATGCCCTTCACCAACATGCAGTGTTTCCTTGATTGAATTAGCTCTCACACCAATATTTGCGTCTAGAGCCTTTGCTTTGAGGGCTATCTGAAAATGGCTGTGGCGCTGAAGTTGCCTGTGAATGTGGAGTTGGTGGCATGTGAAACCCGCATGTGGAGCATTCGTTTGTGTGGGATGCTCTACCAGGTTCATTTCAGTCCTAGGCATACAAAGGGCACTAAGCATAGAGTGTGAAAACTGAGTTTCCTTGAGAGCTGCTTGGAAGCCTGATGGTGTGTGAAGTTAGTGAGCCAAATGGAGTTGTTCTCCCACAAGAACTACTCGGCTGATCCTTCTTCAATATGCCCTTCACCAACATGCAGTGTTTCCTTGATTGAATTAGCTCTCACACCAATATTTGCGTCTGGAGCCTTTACATTGAGGGCTATCTGAAAACGGCTGTGGCGCTGAAGTTGCCTGTGAATGTGGAGTTGGTGGCATGTGAAACCCGCATGTGGAGCATTCGTTTATGTGGGATGCTCTACCAGGTTCATTCCTAGATAATGCACTCAAAGGGCACTAAGCATAGAGTGTGAAAACTGAGTTTCCTTGAGAGCTGCTTGGAAGCCTGATGGTGTGTGAAGTTAGTGAGCCAAATGGAGTTGTTCTCCCACAAGAACCACTCGGCTGATCCTTCTTCAATATGCCCTTCACCAACATGCAGTGTTTCCTTGATTGAATTAGCTCTCACACCAATATTTGCGTCTAGAGCCTTTGCATTGAGGGCTATCTGAAAACGGCTGTGGCGCTGAAGTTGCCTGTGAATGTGGAGTTGGTGGCATGTGAAACCCGCAAGTGGAGCATTCGTTTGTGTGGGATGCTCTACCAGGTTCATTCCTAGATAATGCACTCAAAGGGCACTAAGCATAGAGTGTGAAAACTGAGTTTCCTTGAGAGCTGCTTGGAAGCCTGATGGTGTGTGAAGTTAGTGAGCCAAATGGAGTTGTTCTCCCACAAGAACCACTCGGCTGATCCTTCTTCAATATGCCCTTCACCAACATGCAGTGTTTCCTTGATTGAATTAGCTCTCACACCAATATTTGCGTCTAGAGCCTTTGCATTGAGGGCTATCTGAAAACGGCTGTGGCGCTGAAGTTGCCTGTCAATGTGGAGTTGGTGGCATGTGAAACCCGCATGTGGAGCATTCGTTTGTGTGGGATGCTGACCAAGCTTCATTTCAGTCCTAGGCACACAAAGAGCACTAAGCATAGAGTGTGAAAACTGAGTTTCCTTGAGAGCTGCTTGGAAGCCTGATGGTGTGTGAAGTTAGTGGGCCAAATGGAGTTGTTCTCCCACAAGAACCACTCGGCTGATCCTTCTTCAATATGCCCTTCACCAACATGCAGTGTTTCCTTGATTGTGAAATTAGCTCTCACACCAATATTTGCGTCTAGAGCCTTTGCATTGAGGGCTATCTGAAAACGGCTGTGGCGCTGAAGTTGCCTGTGAATGTGGAGTTGGTGGCATGTGAAACCCGCATGTGGAGGATTCGTTTGCGTGGGATGCTCTACCAGGTTCATTCCTAGATAATGCACTCAAAGGGCACTAAGCATAGAGTGTGAAAACTGAGTTTCCTTGAGAGCTGCTTGGAAGCCTGATGGTGTGTGAAGTTAGTGAGCCAAATGGAGTTGTTCTCCCACAAGAACCACTCGGCTGATCCTTCTTCAATATGCCCTTCACCAACATGCAGTGTTTCCTTGATTGAATTAGCTCTCACACCAATATTTGCGTCTAGAGCCTTTGCATTGAGGGCTATCTGAAAACGGCTGTGGCGCTGAAGTTTCCTGTGAATGTGGAGTTGGTGGCATGTGAAACCCGCATGTGGAGCATTCGTTTGCGTGGGATGCTCTACCAGGTTCATTCCTAGATAATGCACTCAAAGGGCACTAAGCATAGAGTGTGAAAACTGAGTTTCCTTGAGAGCTGCTTGGAAGCCTGATGGTGTGTGAAGTTAGTGAGCCAAATGGAGTTGTTCTCCCACAAGAACCACTCGGCTGATCCTTCTTCAATATGCCCTTCACCAACATGCAGTGTTTCCTTGATTGAATTAGCTCTCACACCAATATCTGGGTCTAGAGCCTTTGCATTGAGGGCTATCTGAAAACGGCTGTGGCGCTGAAGTTGCCTGTCAATGTGGAGTTGGTGGCATGTGAAACCCGCATGTGGAGCATTCGTTTGTGTGGGATGCTGACCAAGCTTCATTTCAGTCCTAGGCACACAAAAAGCACTAAGCATAGAGTGTGAAAACTGAGTTTCCTTGAGAGCTGCTTGGAAGCCTGATGGTGTGTGAAGTTAGTGAGCCAAATGGAGTTGTTCTCCCACAAGAACCACTCGGCTGATCCTTCTTCAATATGCCCTTCACCAACATGCAGTGTTTCCTTGATTGAATTAGCTCTCACACCAATATCTGCGTCTAGAGCCTTTGCATTGAGGGCTATCTGAAAACGGCTGTGGCGCTGAAGTTGCCTGTCAATGTGGAGTTGGTGGCATGTGAAACCCGCATGTGGAGCATTCGTTTGTGTGGGATGCTGATCAAGCTTCATTTCAGTCCTAGCACACAAAAAGCACTAAGCATAGAGTGTGAAAACTGAGTTTCCTTGAGAGCTGCTTGAAAGCCTGATGGTGTGTGAAGTTAGTGAGCCAAATGGAGTTGTTCTCCCACAAGAACCACTCGGCTGATCCTTCTTCAATATTGCCCTTCACCAACATGCAGTGTTTCCTTGATTGAATTAGCTCTCACACCAATATCTGCGTCTAGAGCCTTTGCATTGAGGGCTATCTGAAAACGGCTGTGGCGCTGAAGTTGCCTGTGAATGTGGAGATGGTGGCATGTGAAACCCGCATGTGGAGCATTCGTTTGTGTGGGATGCTCTACCAGGTTCATTCCTAGATAATGCACTCAAAGAGCACTAAGCATAGAGTGTGAAAACTGAGTTTCCTTGAGAGCTGCTTGGAAGCCTGATGGTGTGTGAAGTTAGTGAGCCAAATGGAGTTGTTCTCCCACAAGAACTACTCGGCTGATCCTTCTTCAATATGCCCTTCACCAACATGCAGTGTTTCCTTGATTGAATTAGCTCTCACACCAATATTTGCGTCTGGAGCCTTTGCATTGAGGGCTATCTGAAAACGGCTGTGGCGCTGAAGTTGCCTGTGAATGTGGAGTTGGTGGCATGTGAAACCCGCATGTGGAGCATTCGTTTATGTGGGATGCTCTACCAGGTTCATTCCTAGATAATGCACTCAAAGGGCACTAAGCATAGAGTGTGAAAACTGAGTTTCCTTGAGAGCTGCTTGGAAGCCTGATGGTGTGTGAAGTTAGTGAGCCAAATGGAGTTGTTCTCCCACAAGAACCACTCGGCTGATCCTTCTTCAATATGCCCTTCACCAACATGCAGTGTTTCCTTGATTGAATTAGCTCTCACACCAATATTTGCGTCTAGAGCCTTTGCATTGAGGGCTATCTGAAAACGGCTGTGGCGCTGAAGTTGCCTGTGAATGTGGAGTTGGTGGCATGTGAAACCCGCATGTGGAGCATTCGTTTGTGTGGGATGCTCTACCAGGTTCATTCCTAGATAATGCACTCAAAGAGCACTAAACATAGAGTATGAAAACTGAGTTTCCTTGAGAGATGCTTGGAAGCCTGATGGTGTGTGAAGTTAGTGAGCCAAATGGAGTTGTTCTCCCACAAGAACCACTCGGCTGATCCTTCTTCAATATGCCCTTCACTAACATGCAGTGTTTCCTTGATTGAATTAGCTCTCACACCAATATCTGCGTCTAGAGCCTTTGCATTGAGGGCTATCTGAAAACGGCTGTGGCGCTGAAGTTTCCTGTGAATGTGGAGTTGGTGGCATGTGAAACCCGCATGTGGAGCATTCGTTTGTGTGGGATGCTCTACCAGGTTCATTTCAGTCCTAGGCACTCATAGGGCACTAAGCATAGAGTGTGAAAACTGAGTTTCCTTGAGAGCTGCTTGGAAGCCTGATGGTGTGTGAAGTTAGTGAGCCAAATGGAGTTGTTCTCCCACAAGAACCACACTCGGCTGATCCTTCTTCAATATGCCCTTCACCAACATGCAGTGTTTCCTTGATTGAATTAGCTCTCACACCAATATTTGCGTCTAGAGCCTTTGCATTGAGGGCTATCTGAAAACGGCTGTGGCGCTGAAGTTGCCTGTGAATGTGGAGTTGGTGGCATGTGAAACCCGCATGTGGAGCATTCGTTTGTGTGGGATGTTCTACCAGGTTCATTCCTAGATAATGCACTCAAAGGGCACTAAGCATAGAGTGTGAAAACTGAGTTTCCTTGAGAGCTGCTTGGAAGCCTGATGGTGTGTGAAGTTAGTGAGCCAAATGGAGTTGTTCTCCCACAAGGACCACTCGGCTGATCCTTCTTCAATATGCCCTTCACCAACATGCAGTGTTTCCTTGATTGAATTAGCTCTCACACCAATATTTGCGTCTAGAGCCTTTGCATTGAGGGCTATCTGAAAACGGCTGTGGCGCTGAAGTTGCCTGTGAATGTGGAGTTGATGGCATGTGAAACCCGCATGTGGAGCATTCGTTTGTGTGGGATGCTCTACCAGGTTCATTCCTAGATAATGCACTCAAAGAGCACTAAGCATAGAGTGTGAAAACTGAGTTTCCTTGAGAGCTGCTTGGAAGCCTGATGGTGTGTGAAGTTAGTGAGCCAAATGGAGTTGTTCTCCCACAAGAACCACTCGGCTGATCCTTCTTCAATATGCCCTTCACCAACATGCAGTGTTTCCTTGATTGAATTAGCTCTCACACCAATATTTGCGTCTAGAGCCTTTGCATTGAGGGCTATCTGAAAACGGCTGTGAGCTGAAGTTGCCTGTGAATGTGGAGTTGGTGGCATGTGAAACCCGCATGTGGAGCATTCATTTATGTGGGATTCTCAGCAAGCTTCATTTCAGTCCTAGGCACTCAAAGGGCACTAAGCATAGAGTGTGAAAACTGAGTTTCCTTGAGAGCTGCTTGGAAGCCTGATGGTGTGTGAAGTTAGTGAGCCAAATGGAGTTGTTCTCCCACAAGAACCACTCGGCTGATCCTTCTTCAATATGCCCTTCACCAACATGCAGTGTTTCCTTGATTGAATTAGCTCTCACACCAATATTTGCGTCTAGAGCCTTTGCATTGAGGGCTATCTGAAAACGGCTGTGGCGCTGAAGTTGCCTGTGAATGTGGAGTTGGTGGCATGTGAAACCCGCATGTGGAGCATTCGTTTGTGTGGGATGCTCTACCAGGTTCATTCCTAGATAATGCACTCAAAGGGCACTAAGCATAGAGTGTGAAAACTGAGTTTCCTTGAGAGCTGCTTGGAAGCCTGATGGTGTGTGAAGTTAGTGAGCCAAATGGAGTTGTTCTCCCACAAGAACCACTCGGCTGATCCTTCTTCAATATGCCCTTCACCAACATGCAGTGTTTCCTTGATTGAATTAGCTCTCACACCAATATTTGCGTCTAGAGCCTTTGCATTGAGGGCTATCTGAAAACGGCAGTGGCGCTGAAGTTGCCTGTGAATGTGGAGTTGGTGGCATGTGAAACCCGCATGTGGAGCATTCGTTTGTGTGGGATGCTCTACCAGGTTCATTCCTAGATAATGCACTCAAAGAGCACTAAGCATAGAGTGTGAAAACTGAGTTTCCTTGAGAGCTGCTTGGAAGCCTGATGGTGTGTGAAGTTAGTGAGCCAAATGGAGTTGTTCTCCCACAAGAACCACTCGGCTGATCCTTCTTCAATATGCCCTTCACCAACATGCAGTGTTTCCTTGATTGAATTAGCTCTCACACCAATATTTGCGTCTAGAGCCTTTGCATTGAGGGCTATCTGAAAACGGCTGTGAGCTGAAGTTGCCTGTGAATGTGGAGTTGGTGGCATGTGAAACCCGCATGTGGAGCATTCATTTATGTGGGATTCTCAGAAAGCTTCATTTCAGTCCTAGGCACTCAAAGGGCACTAAGCATAGAGTGTGAAAACTGAGTTTCCTTGAGAGCTGCTTGGAAGCCTGATGGTGTGTGAAGTTAGTGAGCCAAATGGAGTTGTTCTCCCACAAGAACCACTCGGCTGATCCTTCTTCAATATGCCCTTCACCAACATGCAGTGTTTCCTTGATTGAATTAGCTCTCCCACCAATATTTGCGTCTAGAGCCTTTGCATTGAGGGCTATCTGAAAACGGCTGTGGCGCTGAAGTTGCCTGTGAATGTGGAGTTGGTGGCATGTGAAACCCGCATGTGGAGCATTCGTTTGTGTGGGATGCTCTACCAGGTTCATTCCTAGATAATGCACTCAAAGAGCACTAAGCATAGAGTGTGAAAACTGAGTTTCCTTGAGAGCTGCTTGGAAGCCTGATGGTGTGTGAAGTTAGTGAGCCAAATGGAGTTGTTCTCCCACAAGAACCACTCGGCTGATCCTTCTTCAATATGCCCTTCACCAACATGCAGTGTTTCCTTGATTGAATTAGCTCTCACACCAATATTTGCGTCTAGAGCCTTTGCATTGAGGGCTATCTGAAAACGGCTGTGGCGCTGAAGTTGCATGAGAATGTGGAGTTGGTGGCATGTGAAACCCGCATGTGGAGCATTCGTTTGTGTGGGATGCTCTACCAGGTTCATTTCAGTCCTAGGCACTCAAAGGGCACTAAGCATAGAGTGTGAAAACTGAGTTTCCTTGAGAGCTGCTTGGAAGCCTGATGGTGTGTGAAGTTAGTGAGCCAAATGGAGTTGTTCTCCCACAAGAACCACTCGGCTGATCCTTCTTCAATATGCCCTTCACCAACATGCAGTGTTTCCTTGATTGAATTAGCTCTCACACCAATATTTGCGTCTAGAGCCTTTGCATTGAGGGCTATCTGAAAACGGCGGTGGCGCTGAAGTTGCCTGTGAATGTGGAGTTGGTGGCATGTGAAACCCGCATGTGGAGCATTCGTTTGTGTGGGATGCTCTACCAGGTTCATTCCTAGATAATGCACTCAAAGGGCACTAAGCATAGAGTGTGAAAACTGAGTTTCCTTGAGAGCTGCTTGGAAGCCTGATGGTGTGTGAAGTTAGTGAGCCAAATGGAGTTGTTCTCCCACAAGAACCACTCGGCTGATCCTTCTTCAATATGCCCTTCACCAACATGCAGTGTTTCCTTGATTGAATTAGCTCTCACACCAATATTTGCGTCTAGAGCCTTTGAATTGAGGGCTATCTGAAAACGGCTGTGGCGCTGAAGTTGCCTGTGAATGTGGAGTTGGTGGCATGTGAAACCCGCATGTGGAGCATTCGTTTGTGTGGGATGCTCTACCAGGTTCATTCCTAGATAATGCACTCAAAGAGCACTAAGCATAGAGTGTGAAAACTGAGTTTCCTTGAGAGCTGCTTGGAAGCCTGATGGTGTGCGAAGTTAGTGAGCCAAATGGAGTTGTTCTCCCACAAGAACCACTCGGCTGATCCTTCTTCAATATGCCCTTCACCAACATGCAGTGTTTCCTTGATTGAATTAGCTCTCACACCAATATTTGCGTCTAGAGCCTTTGCATTGAGGGCTATCTGAAAACGGCTGTGGCGCTGAAGTTGCCTGTGAATGTGGAGTTGGTGGCATGTGAAACCCGCATGTGGAGCATTCGTTTGTGTGGGATGCTCTACCAGGTTCATTCCTAGATAATGCACTCAAAGGGCACTAAGCATAGAGTGTGAAAACTGAGTTTCCTTGAGAGCTGCTTGGAAGCCTGATGGTGTGTGAAGTTAGTGAGCCAAATGGAGTTGTTCTCCCACAAGAACCACTCGGCTGATCCTTCTTCAATATGCCCTTCACCAACATGCAGTGTTTCCTTGATTGAATTAGCTCTCCCACCAATATTTGCGTCTAGAGCCTTTGAATTGAGGGCTATCTGAAAACGGCTGTGGCGCTGAAGTTGCCTGTGAATGTGGAGTTGGTGGCATGTGAAACCCGCATGTGGAGCATTCGTTTGTGTGGGATGCTCTACCAGGTTCATTCCTAGATAATGCACTCAAAGAGCACTAAGCATAGAGTGTGAAAACTGAGTTTCCTTGAGAGCTGCTTGGAAGCCTGATGGTGTGTGAAGTTAGTGAGCCAAATGGAGTTGTTCTCCCACAAGAACCACTCGGCTGATCCTTCTTCAATATGCCCTTCACCAACATGCAGTGTTTCCTTGATTGAATTAGCTCTCACACCAATATTTGCGTCTAGAGCCTTTGCATTGAGGGCTATCTGAAAACGGCTGTGGCGCTGAAGTTGCCTGTGAATGTGGAGTTGGTGGCATGTGAAACCCGCATGTGGAGCATTCGTTTGTGTGGGATGCTCTACCAGGTTCATTTCAGTCCTAGGCACTCAAAGGGCACTAAGCATAGAGTGTGAAAACTGAGTTTCCTTGAGAGCTGCTTGGAAGCCTGATGGTGTGCGAAGTTAGTGAGCCAAATGGAGTTGTTCTCCCACAAGAACCACTCGGCTGATCCTTCTTCAATATGCCCTTCACCAACATGCAGTGTTTCCTTGATTGAATTAGCTCTCACACCAATATTTGCGTCTAGAGCCTTTGCATTGAGGGCTATCTGAAAACGGCGGTGGCGCTGAAGTTGCCTGTGAATGTGGAGTTGGTGGCATGTGAAACCCGCATGTGGAGCATTCGTTTGTGTGGGATGCTCTACCAGGTTCATTCCTAGATAATGCACTCAAAGGGCACTAAGCATAGAGTGTGAAAACTGAGTTTCCTTGAGAGCTGCTTGGAAGCCTGATGGTGTGTGAAGTTAGTGAGCCAAATGGAGTTGTTCTCCCACAAGAACCACTCGGCTGATCCTTCTTCAATATGCCCTTCACCAACATGCAGTGTTTCCTTGATTGAATTAGCTCTCACACCAATATTTGCGTCTAGAGCCTTTGAATTGAGGGCTATCTGAAAACGGCTGTGGCGCTGAAGTTGCCTGTGAATGTGGAGTTGGTGGCATGTGAAACCCGCATGTGGAGCATTCGTTTGTGTGGGATGCTCTACCAGGTTCATTCCTAGATAATGCACTCAAAGAGCACTAAGCATAGAGTGTGAAAACTGAGTTTCCTTGAGAGCTGCTTGGAAGCCTGATGGTGTGTGAAGTTAGTGAGCCAAATGGAGTTGTTCTCCCACAAGAACCACTCGGCTGATCCTTCTTCAATATGCCCTTCACCAACATGCAGTGTTTCCTTGATTGAATTAGCTCTCACACCAATATTTGCGTCTAGAGCCTTTGCATTGAGGGCTATCTGAAAACGGCTGTGGCGCTGAAGTTGCCTGTGAATGTGGAGTTGGTGGCATGTGAAACCCGCATGTGGAGCATTCGTTTGTGTGGGATGCTCTACCAGGTTCATTCCTAGATAATGCACTCAAAGGGCACTAAGCATAGAGTGTGAAAACTGAGTTTCCTTGAGAGCTGCTTGGAAGCCTGATGGTGTGCGAAGTTAGTGAGCCAAATGGAGTTGTTCTCCCACAAGAACCACTCGGCTGATCCTTCTTCAATATGCCCTTCACCAACATGCAGTGTTTCCTTGATTGAATTAGCTCTCACACCAATATTTGCGTCTAGAGCCTTTGCATTGAGGGCTATCTGAAAACGGCTGTGGCGCTGAAGTTGCCTGTGAATGTGGAGTTGGTGGCATGTGAAACCCGCATGTGGAGCATTCGTTTGTGTGGGATGCTCTACCAGGTTCATTCCTAGATAATGCACTCAAAGGGCACTAAGCATAGAGTGTGAAAACTGAGTTTCCTTGAGAGCTGCTTGGAAGCCTGATGGTGTGTGAAGTTAGTGAGCCAAATGGAGTTGTTCTCCCACAAGAACCACTCGGCTGATCCTTCTTCAATTTGCCCTTCACCAACATGCAGTGTTTCCTTGATTGAATTAGCTCTCCCACCAATATTTGCGTCTAGAGCCTTTGAATTGAGGGCTATCTGAAAACGGCTGTGGCGCTGAAGTTGCCTGTGAATGTGGAGTTGGTGGCATGTGAAACCCGCATGTGGAGCATTCGTTTGTGTGGGATGCTCTACCAATTTCATTCCTAGATAATGCACTCAAAGAGCACTAAGCATAGAGTGTGAAAACTGAGTTTCCTTGAGAGCTGCTTGGAAGCCTGATGGTGTGTGAAGTTAGTGAGCCAAATGGAGTTGTTCTCCCACAAGAACCACTCGGCTGATCCTTCTTCAATATGCCCTTCACCAACATGCAGTGTTTCCTTGATTGAATTAGCTCTCACACCAATATTTGCGTCTAGAGCCTTTGCATTGAGGGCTATCTGAAAACGGCTGTGGCGCTGAAGTTGCCTGTGAATGTGGAGTTGGTGGCATGTGAAACCCGCATGTGGAGCATTCGTTTGTGTGGGATGCTCTACCAGGTTCATTTCAGTCCTAGGCACTCAAAGGGCACTAAGCATAGAGTGTGAAAACTGAGTTTCCTTGAGAGCTGCTTGGAAGCCTGATGGTGTGCGAAGTTAGTGAGCCAAATGGAGTTGTTCTCCCACAAGAACCACTCGGCTGATCCTTCTTCAATATGCCCTTCACCAACATGCAGTGTTTCCTTGATTGAATTAGCTCTCACACCAATATTTGCGTCTAGAGCCTTTGCATTGAGGGCTATCTGAAAACGGCTGTGGCGCTGAAGTTGCCTGTGAATGTGGAGTTGGTGGCATGTGAAACCCGCATGTGGAGCATTCGTTTGTGTGGGATGCTCTACCAGGTTCATTCCTAGATAATGCACTCAAAGGGCACTAAGCATAGAGTGTGAAAACTGAGTTTCCTTGAGAGCTGCTTGGAAGCCTGATGGTGTGTGAAGTTAGTGAGCCAAATGGAGTTGTTCTCCCACAAGAACCACTCGGCTGATCCTTCTTCAATATGCCCTTCACCAACATGCAGTGTTTCCTTGATTGAATTAGCTCTCACACCAATATTTGCATCTAGAGCCTTTGCATTGAGGGCTATCTGAAAACGGCTGTGGCGTTGAAGTTGCCTGTGAATGTGGAGTTGGTGGCATGTGAAACCCGCATGTGGAGCATTCGTTTGTGTGGGATGCTCTACCAGGTTCATTCCTAGATAATGCACTCAAAGGGCACTAAGCATAGAGTGTGAAAACTGAGTTTCCTTGAGAGCTGCTTGGAAGCCTGATGGTGTGTGAAGTTAGTGAGCCAAATGGAGTTGTTCTCCCACAAGAACCACTCGGCTGATCCTTCTTCAATATGCCCTTCACCAACATGCAGTGTTTCCTTGATTGAATTAGCTCTCACACCAATATTTGCGTCTAGAGCCTTTGCATTGAGGGCTATCTGAAAACGGCTGTGGCGCTGAAGTTGCCTGTGAATGTGGAGTTGGTGGCATGTGAAACCCGCATGTGGAGCATTCGTTTGTGTGGGATGCTCTACCAGGTTCATTCCTAGATAATGCACTCAAAGAGCACTAAGCATAGAGTGTGAAAACTGAGTTTCCTTGAGAGCTGCTTGGAAGCCTGATGGTGTGTGAAGTTAGTGAGCCAAATGGAGTTGTTCTCCCACAAGAACCACTCGGCTGATCCTTCTTCAATATGCCCTTCACCAACATGCAGTGTTTCCTTGATTGAATTAGCTCTCACACCCAATATTTGCGTCTAGAGCCTTTGCATTGAGGGCTATCTGAAAACGGCTGTGGCGCTGAAGTTGCCTGTGAATGTGGAGTTGGTGGCATGTGAAACCCGCATGTGGAGCATTCGTTTGTGTGGGATGCTCTACCAGGTTCATTCCTAGATAATGCACTCAAAGGGCACTAAGCATAGAGTGTGAAAACTGAGTTTCCTTGAGAGCTGCTTCGAAGCCTGATGGTGTGTGAAGTTAGTGAGCCAAATGGAGTTGTTCTCCCACAAGAACCACTCGGCTGATCCTTCTTCAATATGCCCTTCACCAACATGCAGTGTTTCCTTGATTGAATTAGCTCTCACACCAATATTTGCGTCTAGAGCCTTTGCATTGAGGGCTATCTGAAAACGGCTGTGGCGTTGAAGTTGCCTGTGAATGTGGAGTTGGTGGCATGTGAAACCCGCATGTGGAGCATTCGTTTGTGTGGGATGCTCTACCAGGTTCATTCCTAGATAATGCACTCAAAGGGCACTAAGCATAGAGTGTGAAAACTGTGAGTTTCCTTGAGAGCTGCTTGGAAGCCTGATGGTGTGTGAAGTTAGTGAGCCAAATGGAGTTGTTCTCCCACAAGAACCACTCGGCTGATCCTTCTTCAATATGCCCTTCACCAACATGCAGTGTTTCCTTGATTGAATTAGCTCTCACACCAATATTTGCGTCTAGAGCCTTTGCATTGAGGGCTATCTGAAAACGGCTGTGGCGCTGAAGTTGCGTGAGAATGTGGAGTTGGTGGCATGTGAAACCCGCATGTGGAGCATTCGTTTGTGTGGGATGCTCTACCAGGTTCTTTCCTAGATAATGCACTCAAAGAGCACTTAAGCCTACATAGAGTGTGAAAACTGAGTTTCCTTGAGAGCTGCTTGGAAGCCTGATGGTGTGTGAAGTTAGTGAGCCAAATGGAGTTGTTCTCCCACAAGAACCACTCGGCTGATCCTTCTTCAATATGCCCTTCACCAACATGCAGTGTTTCCTTGATTGAATTAGCTCTCACACCAATACTTGCGTCTAGAGCCTTTGCATTGAGGGCTATCTGAAAACGGCAGTGGCGCTGAAGTTGCCTGTGAATGTGGAGTTGGTGGCATGTGAAACCGCAAGTGGAGCATTCGTTTATGTGGGATGCTCACCAAGCTTCATTTCAGTCCTAGGCACTCAAAGGGCACTAAGCATAGAGTGTGAAAACTGAGTTTCCTTGAGAGCTGCTTGGAAGCCTGATGGTGTGTGAAGTTAGTGAGCCAAATGGAGTTGTTCTCCCACAAGAACCACTCGGCTGATCCTTCTTCAATATGCCCTTCACCAACATGCAGTGTTTCCTTGATTGAATTAGCTCTCACACCAATATTTGCGTCTAGAGCCTTTGCATTGAGGGCTATCTGAAAACGGCTGTGGCGCTGAAGTCGTGAGAATGTGGAGTTGGTGGCATGTGAAACCCGCATGTGGAGCATTCGTTTGTGTGGGATGCTCTACCAGGTTCATTTCAGTTCTAGCCATACAAAGGGCACTAAGCATAGAGTGTGAAAACTGAGTTTCCTTGAGAGCTGCTTGGAAGCCTGATGGTGTGTGTGAAGTTAGTGAGCCAAATGGAGTTGTTCTCCCACAAGAACCACTCGGCTGATCCTTCTTCAATGTGCCCTTCACCAACATGCAGTGTTTCCTTGATTGAATTAGCTCTCACACCAATATTTGCGTCTAGAGCCTTTGCATTGAGGGCTATCTGAAAACGGCTGTGGCGCTGAAGTTGCCTGTGAATGTGGAGTTGGTGGCATGTGAAACCCGCATGTGGAGCATTCGTTTGTGTGGGATGCTCTACCAGGTTCATTTCAGTCCTAGCCATACAAAGGGCACTAAGCATAGAGTGTGAAAACTGAGTTTCCTTGAGAGCTGCTTGGAAGCCTGATGGTGTGTGAAGTTAGTGAGCCAAATGGAGTTGTTCTCCCACAAGAACCACTCGGCTGATCCTTCTTCAATATGCCCTTCACCAACATGCAGTGTTTCCTTGATTGAATTAGCTCTCACACCAATATTTGCGTCTAGAGCCTTTGCATTGAGGGCTATCTGAAAACGGCTGTGGCGCTGAAGTTGCGTGAGAATGTGGAGTTGGTGGCATGTGAAACCCGCATGTGGAGCATTCGTTTGTGTGGGATGCTCTACCAGATTGATTTCAGTTCTAGCCATACAAAGGGCACTAAGCATAGAGTGTGAAAACTGAGTTTCCTTGAGAGCTGCTTGGAAGCCTGATGGTGTGTGAAGTTAGTGAGCCAAATGGAGTTGTTCTCCCACAAGAACCACTCGGCTGATCCTTCTTCAATATGCCCTTCACCAACATGCAGTGTTTCCTTGATTGAATTAGCTCTCACACCAATATTTGCGTCTAGAGCCTTTGCATTGAGGGCTATCTGAAAAACGGCTGTGGCGCTGAAGTTGCCTGTGAATGTGGAGTTGGTGGCATGTGAAACCCGCATGTGGAGCATTCGTTTGTGTGGGATGCTCTACCAGGTTCATTCCTAGATAATGCACTCAAAGGGCACTAAGCATAGAGTGTGAAAACTGAGTTTCCTTGAGAGCTGCTTGGAAGCCTGATGGTGTGTGAAGTTAGTGAGCCAAATGGAGTTGTTCTCCCACAAGAACCACTCGGCTGATCCTTCTTCAATATGCCCTTCACCAACATGCAGTGTTTCCTTGATTGAATTAGCTCTCACACCAATATTTGCGTCTAGAGCCTTTGCATTGAGGGCTATCTGAAAACGGCTGTGGCGCTGAAGTTGCCTGTGAATGTGGAGTTGGTGGCATGTGAAACCCGCATGTGGAGCATTCGTTTGTGTGGGATGCTCTACCAGGTTCTTTCCTAGATAATGCACTCAAAGAGCACTAAGCATAGAGTGTGAAAACTGAGTTTCCTTGAGAGCTGCTTGGAAGCCTGATGGTGTGTGAAGTTAGTGAGCCAAATGGAGTTGTTCTCCCACAAGAACCACTCGGCTGATCCTTCTTCAATATGCCCTTCACCAACATGCAGTGTTTCCTTGATTGAATTAGCTCTCACACCAATATTTGTGTCTAGAGCCTTTGCATTGAGGGCTATCTGAAAACGGCTGTGGCGCTGAAGTTGCCTGTGAATGTGGAGTTGGTGGCATGTGAAACCCGCATGTGGAGCATTCGTTTGCGTGGGATGCTCTACCAGGTTCATTCCTAGATAATGCACTCAAAGGGCACTAAGCATAGAGTGTGAAAACTGAGTTTCCTTGAGAGCTGCTTGGAAGCCTGATGGTGTGTGAAGTTAGTGAGCCAAATGGAGTTGTTCTCCCACAAGAACCACTCGGCTGATCCTTCTTCAATATGCCCTTCACCAACATGCAGTGTTTCCTTGATTGAATTAGCTCTCACACCAATACTTGCGTCTAGAGCCTTTGCATTGAGGGCTATCTGAAAACGGCAGTGGCGCTGAAGTTGCCTGTGAATGTGGAGTTGGTGGCATGTGAAACCGCAAGTGGAGCATTCGTTTATGTGGGATGCTCACCAAGCTTCATTTCAGTCCTAGGCACTCAAAGGGCACTAAGCATAGAGTGTGAAAACTGAGTTTCCTTGAGAGCTGCTTGGAAGCCTGATGGTGTGTGAAGTTAGTGAGCCAAATGGAGTTGTTCTCCCACAAGAACCACTCGGCTGATCCTTCTTCAATATGCCCTTCACCAACATGCAGTGTTTTCCTTGATTGAATTAGCTCTCACACCAATATTTGCGTCTAGAGCCTTTGCATTGAGGGCTATCTGAAAACGGCTGTGGCGCTGAAGTTGCCTGTGAATGTGGAGTTGGTGGCATGTGAAACCCGCATGTGGAGCATTCGTTTGCGTGGGATGCTCTACCAGGTTCATTCCTAGATAATGCACTCAAAGGGCACTAAGCATAGAGTGTGAAAACTGAGTTTCCTTGAGAGCTGCTTGGAAGCCTGATGGTGTGTGAAGTTAGTGAGCCAAATGGAGTTGTTCTCCCACAAGAACCACTCGGCTGATCCTTCTTCAATATGCCCTTCACCAACATGCAGTGTTTCCTTGATTGAATTAGCTCTCACACCAATATTTGCGTCTAGAGCCTTTGCATTGAGGGCTATCTGAAAACGGCTGTGGCGCTGAAGTTGCGTGAGAATGTGGAGTTGGTGGCATGTGAAACCCGCATGTGGAGCATTCGTTTGTGTGGGATGCTCTACCAGGTTCTTTCCTAGATAATGCACTCAAAGAGCACTAAGCATAGAGTGTGAAAACTGAGTTTCCTTGAGAGCTGCTTGGAAGCCTGATGGTGTGTGAAGTTAGTGAGCCAAATGGAGTTGTTCTCCCACAAGAACCACTCGGCTGATCCTTCTTCAATATGCCCTTCACCAACATGCAGTGTTTCCTTGATTGAATTAGCTCTCACACCAATACTTGCGTCTAGAGCCTTTGCATTGAGGGCTATCTGAAAACGGCAGTGGCGCTGAAGTTGCCTGTGAATGTGGAGTTGGTGGCATGTGAAACCGCAAGTGGAGCATTCGTTTATGTGGGATGCTCACCAAGCTTCATTTCAGTCCTAGGCACTCAAAGGGCACTAAGCATAGAGTGTGAAAACTGAGTTTCCTTGAGAGCTGCTTGGAAGCCTGATGGTGTGTGAAGTTAGTGAGCCAAATGGAGTTGTTCTCCCACAAGAACCACTCGGCTGATCCTTCTTCAATATGCCCTTCACCAACATGCAGTGTTTTCCTTGATTGAATTAGCTCTCACACCAATATTTGCGTCTAGAGCCTTTGCATTGAGGGCTATCTGAAAACGGCTGTGGCGCTGAAGTTGCCTGTGAATGTGGAGTTGGTGGCATGTGAAACCCGCATGTGGAGCATTCGTTTGCGTGGGATGCTCTACCAGGTTCATTCCTAGATAATGCACTCAAAGGGCACTAAGCATAGAGTGTGAAAACTGAGTTTCCTTGAGAGCTGCTTGGAAGCCTGATGGTGTGTGAAGTTAGTGAGCCAAATGGAGTTGTTCTCCCACAAGAACCACTCGGCTGATCCTTCTTCAATATGCCCTTCACCAACATGCAGTGTTTCCTTGATTGAATTAGCTCTCACACCAATATTTGCGTCTAGAGCCTTTGCATTGAGGGCTATCTGAAAACGGCTGTGGCGCTGAAGTTGCGTGAGAATGTGGAGTTGGTGGCATGTGAAACCCGCATGTGGAGCATTCGTTTGTGTGGGATGCTCTACCAGGTTCTTTCCTAGATAATGCACTCAAAGAGCACTAAGCATAGAGTGTGAAAACTGAGTTTCCTTGAGAGCTGCTTGGAAGCCTGATGGTGTGTGAAGTTAGTGAGCCAAATGGAGTTGTTCTCCCACAAGAACCACTCGGCTGATCCTTCTTCAATGTGCCCTTCACCAACATGCAGTGTTTCCTTGATTGAATTAGCTCTCACACCAATATTTGCATCTAGAGCCTTTGCATTGAGGGCTATCTGAAAACGGCTGTGGCGCTGAAGTTGCCTGTGAATGTGGAGTTGGTGGCATGTGAAACCCGCATGTGGAGCATTCGTTTGTGTGGGATGCTCTACCAGGTTCATTTCAGTCCTAGCCATACAAAGGGCACTAAGCATAGAGTGTGAAAACTGAGTTTCCTTGAGAGCTGCTTGGAAGCCTGATGGTGTGTGAAGTTAGTGAGCCAAATGGAGTTGTTCTCCCACAAGAACCACTCGGCTGATCCTTCTTCAATATGCCCTTCACCAACATGCAGTGTTTCCTTGATTGAATTAGCTCTCACACCAATATTTGCGTCTAGAGCCTTTGCATTGAGGGCTATCTGAAAACGGCTGTGGCGCTGAAGTTGCCTGTGAATGTGGAGTTGGTGGCATGTGAAACCCGCATGTGGAGCATTCGTTTGCGTGGGATGCTCTACCAGGTTCATTCCTAGATAATGCACTCAAAGGGCACTAAGCATAGAGTGTGAAAACTGAGTTTCCTTGAGAGCTGCTTGGAAGCCTGATGGTGTGTGAAGTTAGTGAGCCAAATGGAGTTGTTCTCCCACAAGAACCACTCGGCTGATCCTTCTTCAATATGCCCTTCACCAACATGCAGTGTTTCCTTGATTGAATTAGCTCTCACACCAATACTTGCGTCTAGAGCCTTTGCATTGAGGGCTATCTGAAAACGGCAGTGGCGCTGAAGTTGCCTGTGAATGTGGAGTTGGTGGCATGTGAAACCCGCAAGTGGAGCATTCGTTTGTGTGGGATGCTCACCAAGCTTCATTTCAGTCCTAGGCACTCAAAGGGCACTAAGCATAGAGTGTGAAAACTGAGTTTCCTTGAGAGCTGCTTGGAAGCCTGATGGTGTGTGAAGTTAGTGAGCCAAATGGAGTTGTTCTCCCACAAGAACCACTCGGCTGATCCTTCTTCAATATGCCCTTCACCAACATGCAGTGTTTTCCTTGATTGAATTAGCTCTCACACCAATATTTGCGTCTAGAGCCTTTGCATTGAGGGCTATCTGAAAACGGCTGTGGCGCTGAAGTTGCCTGTGAATGTGGAGTTGGTGGCATGTGAAACCCGCATGTGGAGCATTCGTTTGCGTGGGATGCTCTACCAGGTTCATTCCTAGATAATGCACTCAAAGGGCACTAAGCATAGAGTGTGAAAACTGAGTTTCCTTGAGAGCTGCTTGGAAGCCTGATGGTGTGTGAAGTTAGTGAGCCAAATGGAGTTGTTCTCCCACAAGAACCACTCGGCTGATCCTTCTTCAATATGCCCTTCACCAACATGCAGTGTTTCCTTGATTGAATTAGCTCTCACACCAATATCTGCGTCTAGAGCCTTTGCATTGAGGGCTATCTGAAAACGGCTGTGGCGCTGAAGTTGCCTGTGAATGTGGAGTTGGTGGCATGTGAAACCCGCATGTGGAGCATTCGTTTGTGTGGGATGCTCTACCAGGTTCATTTCAGTCCTAGCCATACAAAGGGCACTAAGCATAGAGTGTGAAAACTGAGTTTCCTTGAGAGCTGCTTGGAAGCCTGATGGTGTGTGAAGTTAGTGAGCCAAATGGAGTTGTTCTCCCACAAGAACCACTCGGCTGATCCTTCTTCAATATGCCCTTCACCAACATGCAGTGTTTCCTTGATTGAATTAGCTCTCACACCAATATTTGCGTCTAGAGCCTTTGCATTGAGGGCTATCTGAAAACGGCTGTGGCGCTGAAGTTGCCTGTGAATGTGGAGTTGGTGGCATGTGAAACCCGCATGTGGAGCATTCGTTTGCGTGGGATGCTCTACCAGGTTCATTCCTAGATAATGCACTCAAAGGGCACTAAGCATAGAGTGTGAAAACTGAGTTTCCTTGAGAGCTGCTTGGAAGCCTGATGGTGTGTGAAGTTAGTGAGCCAAATGGAGTTGTTCTCCCACAAGAACCACTCGGCTGATCCTTCTTCAATATGCCCTTCACCAACATGCAGTGTTTCCTTGATTGAATTAGCTCTCACACCAATACTTGCGTCTAGAGCCTTTGCATTGAGGGCTATCTGAAAACGGCTGTGGCGCTGAAGTTGCCTGTGAATGTGGAGTTGGTGGCATGTGAAACCGCAAGTGGAGCATTCGTTTATGTGGGATGCTCACCAAGCTTCATTTCAGTCCTAGGCACTCAAAGGGCACTAAGCATAGAGTGTGAAAACTGAGTTTCCTTGAGAGCTGCTTGGAAGCCTGATGGTGTGTGAAGTTAGTGAGCCAAATGGAGTTGTTCTCCCACAAGAACCACTCGGCTGATCCTTCTTCAATATGCCCTTCACCAACATGCAGTGTTTCCTTGATTGAATTAGCTCTCACACCAATATTTGCGTCTAGAGCCTTTGCATTGAGGGCTATCTGAAAACGGCTGTGGCGCTGAAGTTGCGTGAGAATGTGGAGTTGGTGGCATGTGAAACCCGCATGTGGAGCATTCGTTTGTGTGGGATGCTCTACCAGGTTCTTTCCTAGATAATGCACTCAAAGAGCACTAAGCATAGAGTGTGAAAACTGAGTTTCCTTGAGAGCTGCTTGGAAGCCTGATGGTGTGTGAAGTTAGTGAGCCAAATGGAGTTGTTCTCCCACAAGAACCACTCGGCTGATCCTTCTTCAATGTGCCCTTCACCAACATGCAGTGTTTCCTTGATTGAATTAGCTCTCACACCAATATTTGCGTCTAGAGCCTTTGCATTGAGGGCTATCTGAAAACGGCTGTGGCGCTGAAGTTGCCTGTGAATGTGGAGTTGGTGGCATGTGAAACCCGCATGTGGAGCATTCGTTTGTGTGGAATGCTCTACCAGGTTCATTTCAGTTCTAGCCATACAAAGGGCACTAAGCATAGAGTGTGAAAACTGAGTTTCCTTGAGAGCTGCTTGGAAGCCTGATGGTGTGTGAAGTTAGTGAGCCAAATGGAGTTGTTCTCCCACAAGAACCACTCGGCTGATCCTTCTTCAATATGCCCTTCACCAACATGCAGTGTTTCCTTGATTGAATTAGCTCTCACACCAATATTTGCGTCTAGAACCTTTGCATTGAGGGCTATCTGAAAACGGCTGTGGCGCTGAAGTTGCCTGTGAATGTGGAGTTGGTGGCATGTGAAACCCGCATGTGGAGCATTCGTTTGCGTGGGATGCTTCTACCAGGTTCATTCCAAGATAATGCACTCAAAGGGCACTAAGCATAGAGTGTGAAAACTGAGTTTCCTTGAGAGCTGCTTGGAAGCCTGATGGTGTGTGAAGTTAGTGAGCCAAATGGAGTTGTTCTCCCACAAGAACCACTCGGCTGATCCTTCTTCAATATGCCCTTCACCAACATGCAGTGTTTCCTTGATTGAATTAGCTCTCACACCAATACTTGCGTCTAGAGCCTTTGCATTGAGGGCTATCTGAAAACGGCAGTGGCGCTGAAGTTGCCTGTGAATGTGGAGTTGGTGGCATGTGAAACCCGCAAGTGGAGCATTCGTTTATGTGGGATGCTCACCAAGCTTCATTTCAGTCCTAGGCACTCAAAGGGCACTAAGCATAGAGTGTGAAAACTGAGTTTCCTTGAGAGCTGCTTGGAAGCCTGATGGTGTGTGAAGTTAGTGAGCCAAATGGAGTTGTTCTCCCACAAGAACCACTCGGCTGATCCTTCTTCAATATGCCCTTCACCAACATGCAGTGTTTTCCTTGATTGAATTAGCTCTCACACCAATATTTGCGTCTAGAGCCTTTGCATTGAGGGCTATCTGAAAACGGCTGTGGCGCTGAAGTTGCCTGTGAATGTGGAGTTGGTGGCATGTGAAACCCGCATGTGGAGCATTCGTTTGCGTGGGATGCTCTACCAGGTTCATTCCTAGATAATGCACTCAAAGGGCACTAAGCATAGAGTGTGAAAACTGAGTTTCCTTGAGAGCTGCTTGGAAGCCTGATGGTGTGTGAAGTTAGTGAGCCAAATGGAGTTGTTCTCCCACAAGAACCACTCGGCTGATCCTTCTTCAATATGCCCTTCACCAACATGCAGTGTTTCCTTGATTGAATTAGCTCTCACACCAATATTTGCGTCTAGAGCCTTTGCATTGAGGGCTATCTGAAAACGGCTGTGGCGCTGAAGTTGCGTGAGAATGTGGAGTTGGTGGCATGTGAAACCCGCATGTGGAGCATTCGTTTGTGTGGGATGCTCTACCAGGTTCATTTCAGTTCTAGCCATACAAAGGGCACTAAGCATAGAGTGTGAAAACTGAGTTTCCTTGAGAGCTGCTTGGAAGCCTGATGGTGTGTGAAGTTAGTGAGCCAAATGGAGTTGTTCTCCCACAAGAACCTCTCGGCTGATCCTTCTTCAATGTGCCCTTCACCAACATGCAGTGTTTCCTTGATTGAATTAGCTCTCACACCAATATTTGCGTCTAGAGCCTTTGCATTGAGGGCTATCTGAAAACGGCTGTGGCGCTGAAGTTGCCTGTGAATGTGGAGTTGGTGGCATGTGAAACCCGCATGTGGAGCATTCGTTTGTGTGGGATGCTCTACCAGGTTCATTCCTAGATAATGCACTCAAAGGGCACTAAGCATAGAGTGTGAAAACTGAGTTTCCTTGAGAGCTGCTTGGAAGCCTGATGGTGTGTGAAGTTAGTGAGCCAAATAGAGTTGTTCTCCCACAAGAACCACTCGGCTGATCCTTCTTCAATATGCCCTTCACCAACATGCAGTGTTTCCTTGATTGAATTAGCTCTCACACCAATATTTGCGTCTAGAGCCTTTGCATTGAGGGCTATCTGAAAACGGCTGTGGCGCTGAAGTTGCCTGTGAATGTGGAGTTGGTGGCATGTGAAACCCGCATGTGGAGCATTCGTTTATGTGGGATTCTCAGCAAGCTTCATTTCAGTCCTAGGCACTCAAAGGGCACTAAGCATAGAGTGTGAAAACTGAGTTTCCTTGAGAGCTGCTTGGAAGCCTGATGGTGTGTGAAGTTAGTGAGCCAAATGGAGTTGTTCTCCCACAAGAACCACTCGGCTGATCCTTCTTCAATATGCCCTTCACCAACATACAGTGTTTCCTTGATTGAATTAGCTCTCCCACCAATGTTTGCGTCTAGAGCCTTTGCATTGAGGGCTATCTGAAAACGGCTGTGGCGCTGAAGTTGCCTGTGAATGTGGAGTTGGTGGCATGTGAAACCCGCATGTGGAGCATTCGTTTGTGTGGGATGCTCTACCAGGTTCTTTCCTAGATAATGCACTCAAAGAGCACTAAGCATAGAGTGTGAAAACTGAGTTTCCTTGAGAGCTGCTTGGAAGCCTGATGGTGTGTGAAGTTAGTGAGCCAAATGGAGTTGTTCTCCCACAAGAACCACTCGGCTGATCCTTCTTCAATATGCCCTTCACCAACATGCAGTGTTTCCTTGATTGAATTAGCTCTCACACCAATATTGGCGTCTAGAGCCTTTGCATTGAGGGCTATCTGAAAACGGCTGTGGCGCTGAAGTTGCCTGTGAATGTGGAGTTGGTGGCATGTGAAACCCGCATGTGGAGCATTCGTTTGTGTGGGATGCTCTACCAGGTTCATTTCAGTCCTAGCCATACAAAGGGCACTAAGCATAGAGTGTGAAAACTGAGTTTCCTTGAGAGCTGCTTGGAAGCCTGATGGTGTGTGAAGTTAGTGAGCCAAATGGAGTTGTTCTCCCACAAGAACCACTCGGCTGATCCTTCTTCAATATGCCCTTCACCAACATGCAGTGTTTCCTTGATTGAATTAGCTCTCACACCAATATTTGCGTCTAGAGCCTTTGCATTGAGGGCTATCTGAAAACGGCTGTGGCGCTGAAGTTGCCTGTGAATGTGGAGTTGGTGGCATGTGAAACCCGCATGTGGAGCATTCGTTTGCGTGGGATGCTCTACCAGGTTCATTCCTAGATAATGCACTCAAAGGGCACTAAGCATAGAGTGTGAAAACTGAGTTTCCTTGAGAGCTGCTTGGAAGCCTGATGGTGTGTGAAGTTAGTGAGCCAAATGGAGTTGTTCTCCCACAAGAACCACTCGGCTGATCCTTCCTCAATATGCCCTTCACCAACATGCAGTGTTTCCTTGATTGAATTAGCTCTCACACCAATACTTGCGTCTAGAGCCTTTGCATTGAGGGCTATCTGAAAACGGCTGTGGCGCTGAAGTTGCCTGTGAATGTGGAGTTGGTGGCATGTGAAACCGCAAGTGGAGCATTCGTTTATGTGGGATGCTCACCAAGCTTCATTTCAGTCCTAGGCACTCAAAGGGCACTAAGCATAGAGTGTGAAAACTGAGTTTCCTTGAGAGCTGCTTGGAAGCCTGATGGTGTGTGAAGTTAGTGAGCCAAATGGAGTTGTTCTCCCACAAGAACCACTCGGCTGATCCTTCTTCAATATGCCCTTCACCAACATGCAGTGTTTTCCTTGATTGAATTAGCTCTCACACCAATATTTGCGTCTAGAGCCTTTGCATTGAGGGCTATCTGAAAACGGCTGTGGCGCTGAAGTTGCCTGTGAATGTGGAGTTGGTGGCATGTGAAACCCGCATGTGGAGCATTCGTTTGCGTGGGATGCTCTACCAGGTTCATTCCTAGATAATGCACTCAAAGGGCACTAAGCATAGAGTGTGAAAACTGAGTTTCCTTGAGAGCTGCTTGGAAGCCTGATGGTGTGTGAAGTTAGTGAGCCAAATGGAGTTGTTCTCCCACAAGAACCACTCGGCTGATCCTTCTTCAATATGCCCTTCACCAACATGCAGTGTTTCCTTGATTGAATTAGCTCTCACACCAATATTTGCGTCTAGAGCCTTTGCATTGAGGGCTATCTGAAAACGGCTGTGGCGCTGAAGTTGCCTGTGAATGTGGAGTTGGTGGCATGTGAAACCCGCATGTGGAGCATTCGTTTGTGTGGGATGCTCTACCAGGTTCTTTCCTAGATAATGCACTCAAAGAGCACTAAGCATAGAGTGTGAAAACTGAGTTTCCTTGAGAGCTGCTTGGAAGCCTGATGGTGTGTGAAGTTAGTGAGCCAAATGGAGTTGTTCTCCCACAAGAACCACTCGGCTGATCCTTCTTCAATGTGCCCTTCACCAACATGCAGTGTTTCCTTGATTGAATTAGCTCTCACACCAATATTTGCGTCTAGAGCCTTTGCATTGAGGGCTATCTGAAAACGGCTGTGGCGCTGAAGTTGCCTGTGAATGTGGAGTTGGTGGCATGTGAAACCCGCATGTGGAGCATTCGTTTGTGTGGAATGCTCTACCAGGTTCATTTCAGTTCTAGCCATACAAAGGGCACTAAGCATAGAGTGTGAAAACTGAGTTTCCTTGAGAGCTGCTTGGAAGCCTGATGGTGTGTGAAGTTAGTGAGCCAAATGGAGTTGTTCTCCCACAAGAACCACTCGGCTGATCCTTCTTCAATATGCCCTTCACCAACATGCAGTGTTTCCTTGATTGAATTAGCTCTCACACCAATATTTGCGTCTAGAGCCTTTGCATTGAGGGCTATCTGAAAACGGCTGTGGCGCTGAAGTTGCCTGTGAATGTGGAGTTGGTGGCATGTGAAACCCGCATGTGGAGCATTCGTTTGCGTGGGATGCTCTACCAGGTTCATTCCTAGATAATGCACTCAAAGGGCACTAAGCATAGAGTGTGAAAACTGAGTTTCCTTGAGAGCTGCTTGGAAGCCTGATGGTGTGTGAAGTTAGTGAGCCAAATGGAGTTGTTCTCCCACAAGAATCACTCGGCTGATCCTTCTTCAATATGCCCTTCACCAACATGCAGTGTTTCCTTGATTGAATTAGCTCTCACACCAATACTTGCGTCTAGAGCCTTTGCATTGAGGGCTATCTGAAAACGGCAGTGGCGCTGAAGTTGCCTGTGAATGTGGAGTTGGTGGCATGTGAAACCCGCAAGTGGAGCATTCGTTTATGTGGGATGCTCACCAAGCTTCATTTCAGTCCTAGGCACTCAAAGGGCACTAAGCATAGAGTGTGAAAACTGAGTTTCCTTGAGAGCTGCTTGGAAGCCTGATGGTGTGTGAAGTTAGTGAGCCAAATGGAGTTGTTCTCCCACAAGAACCACTCGGCTGATCCTTCTTCAATATGCCCTTCACCAACATGCAGTGTTTCCTTGATTGAATTAGCTCTCACACCAATATTTGCGTCTAGAGCCTTTGCATTGAGGGCTATCTGAAAACGGCTGTGGCGCTGAAGTTGCCTGTGAATGTGGAGTTGGTGGCATGTGAAACCCGCATGTGGAGCATTCGTTTGTGTGGGATGCTCTACCAGGTTCATTCCTAGATAATGCACTCAAAGGGCACTAAGCATAGAGTGTGAAAACTGAGTTTCCTTGAGAGCTGCTTGGAAGCCTGATGGTGTGTGAAGTTAGTGAGCCAAATGGAGTTGTTCTCCCACAAGAACCACTCGGCTGATCCTTCTTCAATATGCCCTTCACCAACATGCAGTGTTTCCTTGATTGAATTAGCTCTCACACCAATATTTGCGTCTAGAGCCTTTGCATTGAGGGCTATCTGAAAACGGCTGTGGCGCTGAAGTTGCCTGTGAATGTGGAGTTGGTGGCATGTGAAACCCGCATGTGGAGCATTCGTTTGTGTGGGATGCTCTACCAGGTTCTTTCCTAGATAATGCACTCAAAGAGCACTAAGCATAGAGTGTGAAAACTGAGTTTCCTTGAGAGCTGCTTGGAAGCCTGATGGTGTGTGAAGTTAGTGAGCCAAATGGAGTTGTTCTCCCACAAGAACCACTCGGCTGATCCTTCTTCAATATGCCCTTCACCAACATGCAGTGTTTCCTTGATTGAATTAGCTCTCACACCAATATTTGCGTCTAGAGCCTTTGCATTGAGGGCTATCTGAAAACGGCTGTGGCGCTGAAGTTGCCTGTGAATGTGGAGTTGGTGGCATGTGAAACCCGCATGTGGAGCATTCGTTTGCGTGGGATGCTCTACCAGGTTCATTCCTAGATAATGCACTCAAAGGGCACTAAGCATAGAGTGTGAAAACTGAGTTTCCTTGAGAGCTGCTTGGAAGCCTGATGGTGTGTGAAGTTAGTGAGCCAAATGGAGTTGTTCTCCCACAAGAACCACTCGGCTGATCCTTCTTCAATATGCCCTTCACCAACATGCAGTGTTTCCTTGATTGAATTAGCTCTCACACCAATACTTGCGTCTAGAGCCTTTGCATTGAGGGCTATCTGAAAACGGCAGTGGCGCTGAAGTTTCCTGTGAATGTGGAGTTGGTGGCATGTGAAACCGCAAGTGGAGCATTCGTTTATGTGGGATGCTCACCAAGCTTCATTTCAGTCCTAGGCACTCAAAGGGCACTAAGCATAGAGTGTGAAAACTGAGTTTCCTTGAGAGCTGCTTGGAAGCCTGATGGTGTGTGAAGTTAGTGAGCCAAATGGAGTTGTTCTCCACAAGAACCACTCGGCTGATCCTTCTTCAATATGCCCTTCACCAACATGCAGTGTTTTCCTTGATTGAATTAGCTCTCACACCAATATTTGCGTCTAGAGCCTTTGCATTGAGGGCTATCTGAAAACGGCTGTGGCGCTGAAGTTGCCTGTGAATGTGGAGTTGGTGGCATGTGAAACCCGCATGTGGAGCATTCGTTTGCGTGGGATGCTCTACCAGGTTCATTCCTAGATAATGCACTCAAAGGGCACTAAGCATAGAGTGTGAAAACTGAGTTTCCTTGAGAGCTGCTTGGAAGCCTGATGGTGTGTGAAGTTAGTGAGCCAAATGGAGTTGTTCTCCCACAAGAACCACTCGGCTGATCCTTCTTCAATATGCCCTTCACCAACATGCAGTGTTTCCTTGATTGAATTAGCTCTCACACCAATATTTGCGTCTAGAGCCTTTGCATTGAGGGCTATCTGAAAACGGCTGTGGCGCTGAAGTTGCGTGAGAATGTGGAGTTGGTGGCATGTGAAACCCGCATGTGGAGCATTCGTTTGTGTGGGATGCTCTACCAGGTTCTTTCCTAGATAATGCACTCAAAGAGCACTAAGCATAGAGTGTGAAAACTGAGTTTCCTTGAGAGCTGCTTGGAAGCCTGATGGTGTGTGAAGTTAGTGAGCCAAATGGAGTTGTTCTCCCACAAGAACCACTCGGCTGATCCTTCTTCAATGTGCCCTTCACCAACATGCAGTGTTTCCTTGATTGAATTAGCTCTCACACCAATATTTGCGTCTAGAGCCTTTGCATTGAGGGCTATCTGAAAACGGCTGTGGCGCTGAAGTTGCCTGTGAATGTGGAGTTGGTGGCATGTGAAACCCGCATGTGGAGCATTCGTTTGTGTGGGATGCTCTACCAGGTTCATTTCAGTCCTAGCCATACAAAGGGCACTAAGCATAGAGTGTGAAAACTGAGTTTCCTTGAGAGCTGCTTGGAAGCCTGATGGTGTGTGAAGTTAGTGAGCCAAATGGAGTTGTTCTCCCACAAGAACCACTCGGCTGATCCTTCTTCAATATGCCCTTCACCAACATGCAGTGTTTCCTTGATTGAATTAGCTCTCACACCAATATTTGCGTCTAGAGCCTTTGCATTGAGGGCTATCTGAAAACGGCTGTGGCGCTGAAGTTGCCTGTGAATGTGGAGTTGGTGGCATGTGAAACCCGCATGTGGAGCATTCGTTTGCGTGGGATGCTCTACCAGGTTCATTCCTAGATAATGCACTCAAAGGGCACTAAGCATAGAGTGTGAAAACTGAGTTTCCTTGAGAGCTGCTTGGAAGCCTGATGGTGTGTGAAGTTAGTGAGCCAAATGGAGTTGTTCTCCCACAAGAACCACTCGGCTGATCCTTCTTCAATATGCCCTTCACCAACATGCAGTGTTTCCTTGATTGAATTAGCTCTCACACCAATACTTGCGTCTAGAGCCTTTGCATTGAGGGCTATCTGAAAACGGCAGTGGCGCTGAAGTTGCCTGTGAATGTGGAGTTGGTGGCATGTGAAACCCGCAAGTGGAGCATTCGTTTGTGTGGGATGCTCACCAAGCTTCATTTCAGTCCTAGGCACTCAAAGGGCACTAAGCATAGAGTGTGAAAACTGAGTTTCCTTGAGAGCTGCTTGGAAGCCTGATGGTGTGTGAAGTTAGTGAGCCAAATGGAGTTGTTCTCCCACAAGAACCACTCGGCTGATCCTTCTTCAATATGCCCTTCACCAACATGCAGTGTTTTCCTTGATTGAATTAGCTCTCACACCAATATTTGCGTCTAGAGCCTTTGCATTGAGGGCTATCTGAAAACGGCTGTGGCGCTGAAGTTGCCTGTGAATGTGGAGTTGGTGGCATGTGAAACCCGCATGTGGAGCATTCGTTTTGCGTGGGATGCTCTACCAGGTTCATTCCTAGATAATGCACTCAAAGGGCACTAAGCATAGAGTGTGAAAACTGAGTTTCCTTGAGAGCTGCTTGGAAGCCTGATGGTGTGTGAAGTTAGTGAGCCAAATGGAGTTGTTCTCCCACAAGAACCACTCGGCTGATCCTTCTTCAATATGCCCTTCACCAACATGCAGTGTTTCCTTGATTGAATTAGCTCTCACACCAATATTTGCGTCTAGAGCCTTTGCATTGAGGGCTATCTGAAAACGGCTGTGGCGCTGAAGTTGCGTGAGAATGTGGAGTTGGTGGCATGTGAAACCCGCATGTGGAGCATTCGTTTGTGTGGGATGCTCTACCAGGTTCTTTCCTAGATAATGCACTCAAAGAGCACTAAGCATAGAGTGTGAAAACTGAGTTTCCTTGAGAGCTGCTTGGAAGCCTGATGGTGTGTGAAGTTAGTGAGCCAAATGGAGTTGTTCTCCCACAAGAACCACTCGGCTGATCCTTCTTCAATGTGCCCTTCACCAACATGCAGTGTTTCCTTGATTGAATTAGCTCTCACACCAATATTTGCGTCTAGAGCCTTTGCATTGAGGGCTATCTGCAAACGGCTGTGGCGCTGAAGTTGCCTGTGAATGTGGAGTTGGTTGGCATGTGAAACCCGCATGTGGAGCATTCGTTTGTGTGGGATGCTCTACCAGGTTCATTTCAGTTCTAGCCATACAAAGGGCACTAAGCATAGAGTGTGAAAACTGAGTTTCCTTGAGAGCTGCTTGGAAGCCTGATGGTGTGTGAAGTCAGTGAGCCAAATGGAGTTGTTCTCCCACAAGAACCACTCGGCTGATCCTTCTTCAATATGCCCTTCACCAACATGCAGTGTTTCCTTGATTGAATTAGCTCTCACACCAATATTTGCGTTCTAGAGCCTTTGCATTGAGGGCTATCTGAAAACGGCTGTGGCGCTGAAGTTGCCTGTGAATGTGGAGTTGGTGGCATGTGAAACCCGCATGTGGAGCATTCGTTTGTGTGGGATGCTCTACCAGGTTCATTCCTAGATAATGCACTCAAAGGGCACTAAGCATAGAGTGTGAAAACTGAGTTTCCTTGAGAGCTGCTTGGAAGCCTGATGGTGTGTGAAGTTAGTGAGCCAAATGGAGTTGTTCTCCCACAAGAACCACTCGGCTGATCCTTCTTCAATATGCCCTTCACCAACATGCAGTGTTTCCTTGATTGAATTAGCTCTCACACCAATATTTGCGTCTAGAGCCTTTGCATTGAGGGCTATCTGAAAATGGCTGTGGCGCTGAAGTTGCCTGTGAATGTGGAGTTGGTGGCATGTCAAACCCGCATGTGGAGCATTCGTTTGTGTGGGATGCTCTACCAGGTTCTTTCCTAGATAATGCACTCAAAGAGCACTAAGCATAGAGTGTGAAAACTGAGTTTCCTTGAGAGCTGCTTGGAAGCCTAATGGTGTGTGAAGTTAGTGAGCCAAATGGAGTTGTTCTCCCACAAGAACCACTCGGCTGATCCTTCTTCAATGTGCCCTTCACCAACATGCAGTGTTTCCTTGATTGAATTAGCTCTCACACCAATATTTGCGTCTAGAGCCTTTGCATTGAGGGCTATCTGAAAACGGCTGTGGTGCTGAAGTTGCCTGTGAATGTGGAGTTGGTGGCATGTGAAACCCGCATGTGGAGCATTCGTTTGTGTGGGATGCTCTACCAGGTTCATTTCAGTCCTAGCCATACAAAGGGCACTAAGCATAGAGTGTGCAACCTGAGTTTCCTTGAGAGCTGCTTGGAAGCCTGATGGTGTGTGAAGTTAGTGAGCCAAATGGAGTTGTTCTCCCACAAGAACCACTCGGCTGATCCTTCTTCAATATGCCCTTCACCAACATGCAGTGTTTCCTTGATTGAATTAGCTCTCACACCAATATTTGCGTCTAGAGCCTTTGCATTGAGGGCTATCTGAAAACGGCTGTGGCGCTGAAGTTGCCTGTGAATGTGGAGTTGGTGGCATGTGAAACCCGCATGTGGAGCATTCGTTTGTGTGGGATGCTCTACCAGGTTCTTTCCTAGATAATGCACTCAAAGAGCACTAAGCATAGAGTGTGAAAACTGAGTTTCCTTGAGAGCTGCTTGGACGCCTGATGGTGTGTGAAGTTAGTGAGCCAAATGGAGTTGTTCTCCCACAAGAACCACTCGGCTGATCCTTCCTCAATGTGCCCCTTCACCAACATGCAGTGTTTCCTTGATTGAATTAGCTCTCACACCAATATTTGCGTCTAGAGCCTTTGCATTGAGGGCTATCTGAAAACGGCTGTGGCGCTGAAGTTGCGTGAGAATGTGGAGTTGGTGGCATGTGAAACCCGCATGTGGAGCATTCGTTTGTGTGGGATGCTCTACCAGGTTCATTTCAGTTCTAGCCATACAAAGGGCACTAAGCATAGAGTGTGAAAACTGAGTTTCCTTGAGAGCTGCTTGGAAGCCTGATGGTGTGTGAAGTTAGTGAGCCAAATGGAGTTGTTCTCCCACAAGAACCACTCGGCTGATCCTTCTTCAATATGCCCTTCACCAACATGCAGTGTTTCCTTGATTGAATTAGCTCTCACACCAATATTTGCGTCTAGAGCCTTTGCATTGAGGGCTATCTGAAAACGGCTGTGGCGCTGAAGTTGCCTGTGAATGTGGAGTTGGTGGCATGTGAAACCCGCATGTGGAGCATTCGTTTGTGTGGGATGCTCTACCAGGTTCATTCCTAGATAATGCACTCAAAGGGCACTAAGCATAGAGTGT
This sequence comes from Ochotona princeps, assembly GCF_030435755.1. Taxonomy (NCBI): domain Eukaryota; kingdom Metazoa; phylum Chordata; class Mammalia; order Lagomorpha; family Ochotonidae; genus Ochotona; species Ochotona princeps. The sequence continues at coordinate 3,192 of NW_026696926.1, read as the reverse complement.
GAAAAACTGAGTTTCCTTGAGAGCTGCTTGGAAGCCTGATGGTGTGTGAAGTTAGGGAGCCAAATGGAGTTGTTCTCCCACAAGAACCACTCGGCTGATCCTTCTTCAATATGCCCTTCACCAACATGCAGTGTTTCCTTGATTGAATTAGCTCTCACACCAATATTTGCGTCTAGAGCCTTTGCATTGAGGGCTATCTGAAAACGGCTGTGGCGCTGAAGTTGCCTGTGAATGTGGAGTTGGTGGCATGTGAAACCCGCATGTGGAGCATTCGTTTGTGTGGGATGCTCTACCAGGTTCATTCCTAGATAATGCACTCAAAGGGCACTAAGCATAGAGTGTGAAAACTGAGTTTCCTTGAGAGCTGGCTTGGAAGCCTGATGGTGTGTGAAGTTAGTGAGCCAAATGGAGTTGTTCTCCCACAAGAACCACTCGGCTGATCCTTCTTCAATATGCCCTTCACCAACATGCAGTGTTTCCTTGATTGAATTAGCTCTCACACCAATATTTGCGTCTAGAGCCTTTGCATTGAGGGCTATCTGAAAACGGCTGTGGCGCTGAAGTTGCCTGTGAATGTGGAGTTGGTGGCATGTGAAACCCGCATGTGGAGCATTTGTTTGTGTGGGATGCTCTACCAGGTTCATTCCTAAATAATGCACTCAAAGGGCACTAAGCATAGAGTGTGAAAACTGAGTTTCCTTGAGAGCTGCTTGGAAGCCTGATGGTGTGTGAAGTTAGTGAGCCAAATGGAGTTGTTCTCCCACAAGAACCACTCGGCTGATCCTTCTTCAATATGCCCTTCACCAACATGCAGTGTTTCCTTGATTGAATTAGCTCTCACACCAATATTTGCGTCTAGAGCCTTTGCATTGAGGGCTATCTGAAAACGGCTGTGGCGCTGAAGTTGCCTGTGAATGTGGAGTTGGTGGCATGTGAAACCCGCAAGTGGAGCATTCGTTTATGTGGGATGCTCACCAAGCTTCATTTCAGTCCTAGGCCATACAAAGGGCACTAAGCATAGAGTGTGAAAACTGAGTTTCCTTGAGAGCTGCTTGGAAGCCTGATGGTGTGTGAAGTTAGTGAGCCAAATGGAGTTGTTCTCCCACAAGAACCACTCGGCTGATCCTTCTTCAATATGCCCTTCACCAACATGCAGTGTTTCCTTGATTGAATTAGCTCTCACACCAATATTTGCGTCTAGAGCCTTTGCATTGAGGGCTATCTGAAAATGGCTGTGGCGCTGAAGTTGCCTGTGAATGTGGAGTTGGTGGCATGTCAAACCCGCATGTGGAGCATTCGTTTGTGTGGGATGCTCTACCAGGTTCTTTCCTAGATAATGCACTCAAAGGGCACTAAGCATAGAGTGTGAAAACTGAGTTTCCTTGAGAGCTGCTTGGAAGCCTGATGGTGTGTGAAGTTAGTGAGCCAAATGGAGTTGTTTCTCCCACAAGAACCACTCGGCTGATCCTTCTTCAATGTGCCCTTCACCAACATGCAGTGTTTCCTTGATTGAATTAGCTCTCACACCAATATTTGCGTCTAGAGCCTTTGCATTGAGGGCTATCTGAAAACGGCTGTGGTGCTGAAGTTGCCTGTGAATGAGGAGTTGGTGGCATGTGAAACCCGCATGTGGAGCATTCGTTTGTGTGGGATGCTCTACCAGGTTCATTTCAGTCCTAGCCATACAAAGGGCACTAAGCATAGAGTGTGCAACCTGAGTTTCCTTGAGAGCTGCTTGGAAGCCTGATGGTGTGTGAAGTTAGTGAGCCAAATGGAGTTGTTCTCCCACAAGAACCACTCGGCTGATCCTTCTTCAATATGCCCTTCACCAACATGCAGTGTTTCCTTGATTGAATTAGCTCTCACACCAATATTTGCGTCTAGAGCCTTTGCATTGAGGGCTATCTGAAAACGGCTGTGGCGCTGAAGTTGCCTGTGAATGTGGAGTTGGTGGCATGTGAAACCCGCATGTGGAGCATTCGTTTGTGTGGGATGCTCTACCAGGTTCATTTCAGTTCTAGCCATACAAAGGGGCACTAAGCATAGAGTGTGAAAACTGAGTTTCCTTGAGAGCTGCTTGGAAGCCTGATGGTGTGTGAAGTTAGTGAGCCAAATGGAGTTGTTCTCCCACAAGAACCACTCGGCTGATCCTTCTTCAATATGCCCTTCACCAACATGCAGTGTTTCCTTGATTGAATTAGCTCTCACACCAATATTTGCGTCTAGAGCCTTTGCATTGAGGGCTATCTGAAAACGGCTGTGGCGCTCAAGTTGCCTGTGAATGTGGAGTTGGTGGCATGTGAAACCCGCATGTGGAGCATTCGTTTGTGTGGGATGCTCTACCAGGTTCATTCCTAGATAATGCACTCAAAGGGCACTAAGCATAGAGTGTGAAAACTGAGTTTCCTTGAGAGCTGCTTGGAAGCCTGATGGTGTGTGAAGTTAGTGAGCCAAATGGAGTTGTTCTCCCACAAGAACCACTCGGCTGATCCTTCTTCAATATGCCCTTCACCAACATGCAGTGTTTCCTTGATTGAATTAGCTCTCACACCAATATTTGCGTCTAGAGCCTTTGCATTGAGGGCTATCTGAAAACGGCTGTGGCGCTGAAGTTGCCTGTGAATGTGGAGTTGGTGGCATGTGAAACCCGCATGTGGAGCATTCGTTTGTGTGGGATGCTCTACCAGGTTCTTTCCTAGATAATGCACTCAAAGAGCACTAAGCATAGAGTGTGAAAACTGAGTTTCCTTGAGAGCTGCTTGGACGCCTGATGGTGTGTGAAGTTAGTGAGCCAAATGGAGTTGTTCTCCCACAAGAACCACTCGGCTGATCCTTCCTCAATGTGCCCTTCACCAACATGCAGTGTTTCCTTGATTGAATTAGCTCTCACACCAATATTTGCGTCTAGAGCCTTTGCATTGAGGGCTATCTGCAAACGGCTGTGGCGCTGAAGTTGCCTGTGAATGTGGAGTTGGTGGCATGTGAAACCCGCATGTGGAGCATTCGTTTGTGTGGGATGCTCTACCAGGTTCATTTCAGTCCTAGCCATACAAAGGGCACTAAGCATAGAGTGTGAAAACTGAGTTTTCCTTGAGAGCTGCTTGGAAGCCTGATGGTGTGTGAAGTTAGTGAGCCAAATGGAGTTGTTCTCCCACAAGAACCACTCGGCTGATCCTTCTTCAATATGCCCTT
>NW_026696925.1:0-44334 GCF_030435755.1 Ochotona princeps | reverse complement strand
GCACTAAGCATAGAGTTTGAAAACTGAGTTTCCTTGAGAGCTGCTTGGAAGCCTGATGGTGTGTGAAGTTAGTGAGTAAAATGGAGTTGTTCTCCCACAAGAACCACTCGGCTGATCCTTCTTCAATATGCCCTTCACCAACATGCAGTGTTTCCTTGATTGAATTAGCTCTCACACCAATATTTGCGTCTAGAGCCTTTGCATTGAGGGCTATCTGAAAACGGCTGTGGCGCTGAAGTTGCCTGTGAATGTGGAGTTGGTGGCATGTGAAACCCGCATGTGGAGCATTCGTTTATGTGGGATGCTCTCCAAGCTTCATTTCAGTCCTAGGCACACAAAGAGCACTAAGCATAGAGCGTGAAAACTGAGTTTCCTTGAGAGCTGCTTGGAAGCCTGATGGTGTGTGAAGTTAGTGAGCCAAATGGAGTTGTTCTCCCCAAGAACCACTCGGCTGATCCTTCTTCAATATGCCCTTCACCAACATGCAGTGTTTCCTTGATTGAATTAGCTCTCACACCAATATTTGCGTCTAGAGCCTTTGCATTGAGGGCTATCTGAAAACGGCTGTGGCGCTGAAGTTGCCTGTGAATGTGGAGTTGGTGGCATGTGAAACCCGTATGTGCAGCATTCGTTTATGTGGGATGCTCTCCAAGCATCATTTCAGTCCTAGGCACTCATAGGGCACTAAGCATAGAGTGTGAAAACTGAGTTTCCTTGAGAGCTGCTTCGAAGCCTGATGGTGTGTGAAGTTAGTGAGCCAAATGGAGTTGTTCTCCCACAAGAACCACTCGGCTGATCCTTCTTCAATATGCCCTTCACCAACATGCAGTGTTTCCTTGATTGAATTAGCTCTCACACCAATATTTGCGTCTAGAGCCTTTGCATTGAGGGCTATCTGAAAACGGCTGTGGCGCTGAAGTTGCCTGTGAATGTGGAGTTGGTGGCATGTGAAACCCGCATGTGGAGCATTCGTTTATGTGGGATGCTCTCCAAGCTTCATTTCAGTCCTAGGCACTCATAGGGCACTAAGCATAGAGTGTGAAAACTGAGTTTCCTTGAGAGCTGCTTGGAAGCCTGATGGTGTGTGAAGTTAGTGAGCCAAATGGAGTTGTTCTCCCACAAGAACCACTCGGCTGATCCTTCTTCAATATGCCCTTCACCAACATGCAGTGTTTCCTTGATTGAATTAGCTCTCACACCAATATTTGCGTCTAGAGCCTTTGCATTGAGGGCTATCTGAAAACGGCTGTGGCGCTGAAGTTGCCTGTGAATGTGGAGTTGGTGGCATGTGAAACCCGCATGTGCAGCATTCGTTTATGTGGGATGCTCTCCAAGCTTCATTTCAGTCCTAGGCACTCAAAGGGCACTAAGCATAGAGTGTGAAAACTGAGTTTCCTTGAGAGCTGCTTGGAAGCCTGATGGTGTGTGAAGTTAGTGAGCCAAATGGAGTTGTTCTCCCACAAGAACCACTCGGCTGATCCTTCTTCAATATGCCCTTCACCAACATGCAGTGTTTCCTTGATTGAATTAGCTCTCACACCAATATTTGCGTCTAGAGCCTTTGCATTGAGGGCTATCTGAAAACACCTGTGGCGCTGAAGTTGCCTGTGAATGTGGAGTTGGTGGCATGTGAAACCCGCATGTGGAGCATTCGTTTGTGTGGGATGCTCACCAAGCTTCATTTCAGTCCTAGGCACTTAAAGGGCACTAAGCATAGAGTGTGAAAACTGAGTTTCCTTGAGAGCTGCTTGGAAGCCTGATGGTGTGTGAAGTTAGTGAGCCAAATGGAGTTGTTCTCCCACAAGAACCACTTGGCTGATCCTTCTTCAATATGCCCTTCACCAACATGCAGTGTTTCCTTGATTGAATTAGCTCTCACACCAATATTTGCGTCTAGAGCCTTTGCATTGAGGGCTATCTGAAAACGGCTGTGGCGCTGAAGTTGCCTGTGAATGTGGAGTTGGTGGCATGTGAAACTCGCATGTGGAGCATTCGTTTGTGTGGGATGCTCTCCAAGCTTCATTTCAGTCCTAGGCACTCATAGGGCACTAAGCATAGAGTGTGAAAACTGAGTTTCCTTGAGAGCTGCTTGGAAGCCTGATGGTGTGTGAAGTTAGTGAGCCAAATGGAGTTGTTCTCCCACAAGAACCACTCGGCTGATCCTTCTTCAATATGCCCTTCACCAACATGCAGTGTTTCCTTGATTGAATTAGCTCTCACACCAATATTTGCGTCTAGAGCCTTTGCATTGAGGGCTATCTGAAAACGGCTGTGGCGCTGAAGTTGCCTGTGAATGTGGAGTTGGTGGCATGTGAAACCCGCATGTGCAGCATTCGTTTATGTGGGATGCTCTCCAAGCTTCATTTCAGTCCTAGGCACTCAAAGGGCACTAAGCATAGAGTGTGAAAACTGAGTTTCCTTGAGAGCTGCTTGGAAGCCTGATGGTGTGTGAAGTTAGTGAGCCAAATGGAGTTGTTCTCCCACAAGAACCACTCGGCTGATCCTTCTTCAATATGCCCTTCACCAACATGCAGTGTTTCCTTGATTGAATTAGCTCTCACACCAATATTTGCGTCTAGAGCCTTTGCATTGAGGGCTATCTGAAAACACCTGTGGCGCTGAAGTTGCCTGTGAATGTGGAGTTGGTGGCATGTGAAACCCGCATGTGGAGCATTCGTTTGTGTGGGATGCTCACCAAGCTTCATTTCAGTCCTAGGCACTTAAAGGGCACTAAGCATAGAGTGTGAAAACTGAGTTTCCTTGAGAGCTGCTTGGAAGCCTGATGGTGTGTGAAGTTAGTGAGCCAAATGGAGTTGTTCTCCCACAAGAACCACTTGGCTGATCCTTCTTCAATATGCCCTTCACCAACATGCAGTGTTTCCTTGATTGAATTAGCTCTCACACCAATATTTGCGTCTAGAGCCTTTGCATTGAGGGCTATCTGAAAACGGCTGTGGCGCTGAAGTTGCCTGTGAATGTGGAGTTGGTGGCATGTGAAACTCGCATGTGGAGCATTCGTTTGTGTGGGATGCTCTACCAGGTTCATTCCTACATAATGCTCTCAAAGGGCACTAAGCATAGAGTGTGCAACCTGAGTTTCCTTGAGAGCTGCTTGGAAGCCTGATGGTGTGTGAAGTTAGTGAGCCAAATGGAGTTGTTCTCCCACAAGAACCACTCGGCTGATCCTTCTTCAATATGCCCTTCACCAACATGCAGTGTTTCCTTGATTGAATTAGCTCTCACACCAATATTTGCGTCTAGAGCCTTTGCATTGAGGGCTATCTGAAAACGGCTGTGGCGCTGAAGTTGCCTGTGAATGTGGAGTTGGTGGCATGTGAAACCCGCATGTGGAGCATTCGTTTGTGTGGGATGCTCTACCAGGTTCATTCCTACATAATGCTCTCAAAGGGCACTAAGCATAGAGTGTGAAACCTGAGTTTCCTTGAGAGCTGCTTGGAAGCCTGATGGTGTGTGAAGTTAGTGAGCCAAATGGAGTTGTTCTCCCACAAGAACCACTCGGCTGATCCTTCTTCAATATGCCCTTCAGCAACATGCAGTGTTTCCTTGATTGAATTAGCTCTCACACCAATATTTGCGTCTAGAGCCTTTGCATTGAGGGCTATCTGAAAACGGCTGTGGCGCTGAAGTTGCCTGTGAATGTGGAGTTGGTGGCATGTGAAACCCGCATGTGGAGCATTCGTTTGTGTGGGATGTTCTACCAGGTTCATTCCTAGATAATGCACTCAAAGGGCACTAAGCATAGAGTTTGAAAACTGAGTTTCCTTGAGAGCTGCTTGGAAGCCTGATGGTGTGTGAAGTTAGTGAGTAAAATGGAGTTGTTCTCCCACAAGAACCACTCGGCTGATCCTTCTTCAATATGCCCTTCACCAACATGCAGTGTTTCCTTGATTGAATTAGCTCTCACACCAATATTTGCGTCTAGAGCCTTTGCATTGAGGGCTATCTGAAAACGGCTGTGGCGCTGAAGTTGCCTGTGAATGTGGAGTTGGTGGCATGTGAAACCCGTATGTGGAGCATTCGTTTATGTGGGATGCTCTCCAAGCTTCATTTCAGTCCTAGGCACACAAAGAGCACTAAGCATAGAGCGTGAAAACTGAGTTTCCTTGAGAGCTGCTTGGAAGCCTGATGGTGTATGAAGTTAGTGAGCCAAATGGAGTTGTTCTCCCCAAGAACCACTCGGCTGATCCTTCTTCAATATGCCCTTCACCAACATGCAGTGTTTCCTTGATTGAATTAGCTCTCACACCAATATTTGCGTCTAGAGCCTTTGCATTGAGGGCTATCTGAAAACGGCTGTGGCGCTGAAGTTGCCTGTGAATGTGGAGTTGGTGGCATGTGAAACCCGTATGTGCAGCATTCGTTTATGTGGGATGCTCTCCAAGCTTCATTTCAGTCCTAGGCACTCATAGGGCACTAAACATAGAGTGTGAAAACTGAGTTTCCTTGAGAGCTGCTTCGAAGCCTGATGGTGTGTGAAGTTAGTGAGCCAAATGGAGTTGTTCTCCCACAAGAACCACTCGGCTGATCCTTCTTCAATATGCCCTTCACCAACATGCAGTGTTTCCTTGATTGAATTAGCTCTCACACCAATATTTGCGTCTAGAGCCTTTGCATTGAGGGCTATCTGAAAACGGCTGTGGCGCTGAAGTTGCCTGTGAATGTGGAGTTGGTGGCATGTGAAACCCGCATGTGGAGCATTCGTTTATGTGGGATGCTCTCCAAGCTTCATTTCAGTCCTAGGCACTCATAGGGCACTAAGCATAGAGTGTGAAAACTGAGTTTCCTTGAGAGCTGCTTCGAAGCCTGATGGTGTGTGAAGTTAGTGAGCCAAATGGAGTTGTTCTCCCACAAGAACCACTCGGCTGATCCTTCTTCAATATGCCCTTCACCAACATGCAGTGTTTCCTTGATTGAATTAGCTCTCACACCAATATTTGCGTCTAGAGCCTTTGCATTGAGGGCTATCTGAAAACGGCTGTGGCGCTGAAGTTGCCTGTGAATGTGGAGTTGGTGGCATGTGAAACCCGCATGTGCAGCATTCGTTTATGTGGGATGCTCTCCAAGCTTCATTTCAGTCCTAGGCACTCAAAGGGCACTAAGCATAGAGTGTGAAAACTGAGTTTCCTTGAGAGCTGCTTGGAAGCCTGATGGTGTGTGAAGTTAGTGAGCCAAATGGAGTTGTTCTCCCACAAGAACCACTCGGCTGATCCTTCTTCAATATGCCCTTCACCAACATGCAGTGTTTCCTTGATTGAATTAGCTCTCACACCAATATTTGCGTCTAGAGCCTTTGCATTGAGGGCTATCTGAAAACGGCTGTGGCGCTGAAGTTGCCTGTGAATGTGGAGTTGGTGGCATGTGAAACCCGCATGTGGAGCATTCGTTTATGTGGGATGCTCTCCAAGCTTCATTTCAGTCCTAGGCACTCATAGGGCACTAAGCATAGAGTGTGAAAACTGAGTTTCCTTGAGAGCTGCTTGGAAGCCTGATGGTGTGTGAAGTTAGTGAGCCAAATGGAGTTGTTCTCCCACAAGAACCACTCGGCTGATCCTTCTTCAATATGCCCTTCACCAACATGCAGTGTTTCCTTGATTGAATTAGCTCTCACACCAATATTTGCGTCTAGAGCCTTTGCATTGAGGGCTATCTGAAAACGGCTGTGGCGCTGAAGTTGCCTGTGAATGTGGAGTTGGTGGCATGTGAAACCCGCATGTGCAGCATTCGTTTATGTGGGATGCTCTCCAAGCTTCATTTCAGTCCTAGGCACTCAAAGGGCACTAAGCATAGAGTGTGAAAACTGAGTTTCCTTGAGAGCTGCTTGGAAGCCTGATGGTGTGTGAAGTTAGTGAGCCAAATGGAGTTGTTCTCCCACAAGAACCACTCGGCTGATCCTTCTTCAATATGCCCTTCACCAACATGCAGTGTTTCCTTGATTGAATTAGCTCTCACACCAATATTTGCGTCTAGAGCCTTTGCATTGAGGGCTATCTGAAAACGGCTGTGGCGCTGAAGTTGCCTGTGAATGTGGAGTTGGTGGCATGTGAAACCCGCATGTGCAGCATTCGTTTATGTGGGATGCTCTCCAAGCTTCATTTCAGTCCTAGGCACTCAAAGGGCACTAAGCATAGAGTGTGAAAACTGAGTTTCCTTGAGAGCTGCTTGGAAGCCTGATGGTGTGTGAAGTTAGTGAGCCAAATGGAGTTGTTCTCCCACAAGAACCACTCGGCTGATCCTTCTTCAATATGCCCTTCACCAACATGCAGTGTTTCCTTGATTGAATTAGCTCTCACACCAATATTTGCGTCTAGAGCCTTTGCATTGAGGGCTATCTGAAAACACCTGTGGTGCTGAAGTTGCCTGTGAATGTGGAGTTGGTGGCATGTGAAACCCGCATGTGGAGCATTCGTTTGTGTGGGATGCTCACCAAGCTTCATTTCAGTCCTAGGCACTCAAAGGGCACTAAGCATAGAGTGTGAAAACTGAGTTTCCTTGAGAGCTGCTTGGAAGCCTGATGGTGTGTGAAGTTAGTGAGCCAAATGGAGTTGTTCTCCCACAAGAACCACTTGGCTGATCCTTCTTCAATATGCCCTTCACCAACATGCAGTGTTTCCTTGATTGAATTAGCTCTCACACCAATATTTGCGTCTAGAGCCTTTGCATTGAGGGCTATCTGAAAACGGCTGTGGCGCTGAAGTTGCCTGTGAATGTGGAGTTGGTGGCATGTGAAACTCGCATGTGGAGCATTCGTTTGTGTGGGATGCTCTACCAGGTTCATTCCTACATAATGCTCTCAAAGGGCACTAAGCATAGAGTGTGCAACCTGAGTTTCCTTGAGAGCTGCTTGGAAGCCTGATGGTGTGTGAAGTTAGTGAGCCAAATGGAGTTGTTCTCCCACAAGAACCACTCGGCTGATCCTTCTTCAATATGCCCTTCACCAACATGCAGTGTTTCCTTGATTGAATTAGCTCTCACACCAATATTTGCGTCTAGAGCCTTTGCATTGAGGGCTATCTGAAAACGGCTGTGGCGCTGAAGTTGCCTGTGAATGTGGAGTTGGTGGCATGTGAAACCCGCATGTGGAGCATTCGTTTGTGTGGGATGCTCTACCAGGTTCATTCCTACATAATGCTCTCAAAGGGCACTAAGCATAGAGTGTGAAACCTGAGTTTCCTTGAGAGCTGCTTGGAAGCCTGATGTTGTGTGAAGTTAGTGAGCCAAATGGAGTTGTTCTCCCACAAGAACCACTCGGCTGATCCTTCTTCAATATGCCCTTCACCAACATGCAGTGTTTCCTTGATTGAATTAGCTCTCACACCAATATTTGCGTCTAGAGCCTTTGCATTGAGGGCTATCTGAAAACGGCTGTGGCGCTGAAGTTGCCTGTGAATGTGGAGTTGGTGGCATGTGAAACCCGCATGTGGAGCATTCGTTTGTGTGGGATGCTGACCAAGCTTCCTTTCAGTCCTAGGCACTCAAAGGGCACTAAGCATAGAGTGTGAAACCTGAGTTTCCTTGAGAGCTGCTTGGAAGCCTGATGGTGTGTGAAGTTAGTGAGCCAATTGGAGTTGTTCTCCCACAAGAACCACTCGGCTGATCCTTCTTCAATATGCCCTTCACCAACATGCAGTGTTTCCTTGATTGAATTAGCTCTCACACCAATATTTGCGTCTAGAGCCTTTGCATTGAGGGCTATCTGAAAACAGCTGTGGCGCTGAAGTTGCCTGTGAATGTGGAGTTGGTGGCATGTGAAACCCGCATGTGGAGCATTCGTTTGTGTGGGATGCTCTCCAAGCTTCATTTCAGTCCTAGGCACTCATAGGGCACTAAGCATAGAGTGTGAAAACTGAGTTTCCTTGAGAGCTGCTTGGAAGCCTGATGGTGTGTGAAGTTAGTGAGCCAAATGGAGTTGTTCTCCCACAAGAACCACTCGGCTGATCCTTCTTCAATATGCCCTTCACCAACATGCAGTGTTTCCTTGATTGAATTAGCTCTCACACCAATATTTGCATCTAGAGCCTTTGCATTGAGGGCTATCTGAAAATGGCTGTGGCGCTAAAGTTGCCTGTGAATGTGGAGTTGGTGGCATGTGAAACCCGCATGTGGAGCATTCGTTTCTGTGGGATGTTCTACCAGGTTCATTCCTAGATAATGCACTCAAAGGGCACTAAGCATAGAGTGTGAAAACTGAGTTTCCTTGAGAGCTGCTTGGAAGCCTGATGGTGTGTGAAGTTAGTGAGCCAAATGGAGTTGTTCTCCCACAAGAACCACTCGGCTGATCCTTCTTCAATATGCCCTTCACCAACATGCAGTGTTTCCTTGATTGAATTAGCTCTCACACCAATATTTGCATCTAGAGCCTTTGCATTGAGGGCTATCTGAAAATGGCTGTGGCGCTAAAGTTGCCTGTGAATGTGGAGTTGGTGGCATGTGAAACCCGCATGTGGAGCATTCGTTTCTGTGGGATGTTCTACCAGGTTCATTCCTAGATAATGCACTCAAAGGGCACTAAGCATAGAGTGTGAAAACTGAGTTTCCTTGAGAGCTGCTTGGAAGCCTGATGGTGTGTGAAGTTAGTGAGCCAAATGGAGTTGTTCTCCCACAAGAACCACTCGGCTGATCCTTCTTCAATATGCCCTTCACCAACATGCAGTGTTTCCTTGATTGAATTAGCTCTCACACCAATATTTGCGTCTAGAGCCTTTGCATTGAGGGCTATCTGAAAACGGCTGTGGCGCTGAAGTTGCCTGTGAATGTGGAGTTGGTGGCATGTGAAACCCGCATGTGGAGCATTCGTTTGTGTGGGATGCTGACCAAGCTTCATTTCAGTCCTAGGCACTCATAGGGCACTAAGCATATAGTGTGAAAACTGAGTTTCCTTGAGAGCTGCTTGGAAGCCTGATGGTGTGTGAAGTTAGTGAGCCAAATGGAGTTGTTCTACCACAAGAACCACTCGGCTGATCCTTCTTCAATATGCCCTTCACCAACATGCAGTGTTTCCTTGATTGAATTAGCTCTCACACCAATATTTGCGTCTAGAGCCTTTGCATTGAGGGCTATCTGAAAATGGCTGTGGCGCTAAAGTTGCCTGTGAATGTGGAGTTGGTGGCATGTGAAACCCGCATGTGGAGCATTCGTTTCTGTATGATGTTCTACCAGGTTCATTCCTAGATAATGCACTCAAAGGGCACTAAGCATAGAGTGTGAAAACTGAGTTTCCTTGAGAGCTCCTTGGAAGCCTGATGGTGTGTGAAGTTAGTGAGCCAAATGGAGTTGTTCTCCCACAAGAACCTCTCCCCTGATCCTTCTTCAATATGCCCTTCACCAACATGCAGTGTTTCCTTGATTGAATTAGTTCTCACACCAATATTTGCGTCTAGAGCCTTTGCATTGAGGGCTATCTGAAAATGGCTGTGGCGCTAAAGTTGCCTGTGAATGTGGAGTTGGTGGCATGTGAAACCCGCACGTGGAGCATTCGTTTCTGTGGGATGCTCTCTCAGATTCATTTCAATCCTAGGCACTCAAAGGGCACTAAGCATAGAGTGTGAAAACTGAGTTTCCTTGAGAGCTGCTTGGAAGCCTGATGGTGTGTGAAGTTAGTGAGCCAAATGGAGTTGTTCTCCCACAAGAACCACTCGGCTGATCCTTCTTCAATATGCCCTTCATTAACATGCAGTGTTTCCTTGATTGAATTAGCTCTCACACCAATATTTGCGTCTAGAGCCTTTGCATTGAGGGCTATCTGAAAACGGCTGTGGCGCTGAAGTTGCCTGTGAATGTGGAGTTGGTGGCATGTGAAACCCGCATGTGGAGCATTCGTTTGTGTGGGATGCTCTACCAGGTTCATTCCTACATAATGCACTCAAAGGGCACTAAGCATAGAGTGTGAAAACTGAGTTTCCTTGAGAGCTGCTTGGAAGCCTGATGGTGTGTGAAGTTAGTGAGCCAAATGGAGTTGTTCTCCCACAAGAACCACTCGGCTGATCCTTCTTCAATATGCCCTTCACCAACATGCAGTGTTTCCTTGATTGAATTAGCTCTCACACCAATATTTGCGTCTAGAGCCTTTGCATTGAGGGCTATCTGAAAACGGCTGTGGCGCTGAAGTTGCCTGTGAATGTGGAGTTGGTGGCATGTGAAACCCGCATGTGGAGCACTCGTTTATGTGGGATGCTGACCAAGCTTCATTTCAGTCCTAGGCACTCATAGGGCACTAAGCATAGTTGTGAAAACTGAGTTTCCTTGAGAGCTGCTTCGAAGCCTGATGGTGTGTGAAGTTAGTGAGCCAAATGGAGTTGTTCTCCCACAAGAACCACTCGGCTGATCCTTCTTCAATATGCCCTTCACCAACATGCAGTGTTTCCTTGATTGAATTAGCTCTCACACCAATATTTGCGTCTAGAGCCTTTGCATTGAGGGCTATCTGAAAACGGCTGTGGCGCTGAAGTTGCCTGTGAATGTGGAGTTGGTGGCATGTGAAACCCGCATGTGGAGCATTCGTTTGTGTGGGATGCTGACCAAGCTTCATTTCAGTCCTAGGCACTCAAAGGGCACTAAGCATAGAGTGTGAAAACTGAGTTTCCTTGAGAGCTGCTTGGAAGCCTGATGGTGTGTGAAGTTAGTGAGCCAAATGGAGTTGTTCTCCCACAAGAACCACTCGGCTGATCCTTCTTCAATATGCCCTTCACCAACATGCAGTGTTTCCTTGATTGAATTAGCTCTCACACCAATATTTGCATCTAGAGCCTTTGCATTGAGGGCTATCTGAAAACGGCTGTGGCGCTGAAGTTGCCTGTGAATGTGGAGTTGGTGGCATGTGAAACCCGCATGTGGAGCATTCGTTTGTGTGGGATGTTCTACCAGGTTCATTCCTAGATAATGCACTCAAAGGGCACTAAGCATAGAGTTTGAAAACTGAGTTTCCTTGAGAGCTGCTTGGAAGCCTGATGGTGTGTGAAGTTAGTGAGCCAAATGGAGTTGTTCTCCCACAAGAACCACTCGGCTGATCCTTCTTCAATATGCCCTTCACCAACATGCAGTGTTTCCTTGATTGAATTAGCTCTCACACCAATATTTGCGTCTAGAGCCTTTGCATTGAGGGCTATCTGAAAACGGCTGTGGCGCTGAAGTTGCCTGTGAATGTGGAGTTGGTGGCATGTGAAACCCGCATGTGGAGCATTCGTTTATGTGGGATGCTCTCCAAGCTTCATTTCAGTCCTAGGCACACAAAGAGCACTAAGCATAGAGCGTGAAAACTGAGTTTCCTTGAGAGCTGCTTGGAAGCCTGATGGTGTATGAAGTTAGTGAGCCAAATGGAGTTGTTCTCCCACAAGAACCACTCGGCTGATCCTTCTTCAATATGCCCTTCACCAACATGCAGTGTTTCCTTGATTGAATTAGCTCTCACACCAATATTTGCGTCTAGAGCCTTTGCATTGAGGGCTATCTGAAAACGGCTGTGGCGCTGAAGTTGCCTGTGAATGTGGAGTTGGTGGCATGTGAAACCCGTATGTGCAGCATTCGTTTATGTGGGATGCTCTCCAAGCTTCATTTCAGTCCTAGGCACTCATAGGGCACTAAACATAGAGTGTGAAAACTGAGTTTCCTTGAGAGCTGCTTCGAAGACTGATGGTGTGTGAAGTTAGTGAGCCAAATGGAGTTGTTCTCCCACAAGAACCACTCGGCTGATCCTTCCTCAATATGCCCTTCACCAACATGCAGTGTTTCCTTGATTGAATTAGCTCTCACACCAATATTTGCGTCTAGAGCCTTTGCATTGAGGGCTATCTGAAAACGGCTGTGGCGCTGAAGTTGCCTGTGAATGTGGAGTTGGTGGCATGTGAAACCCGCATGTGGAGCATTCGTTTATGTGAGATGCTCTCCAAGCTTCATTTCAGTCCTAGGCACTCATAGGGCACTAAGCATAGAGTGTGAAAACTGAGTTTCCTTGAGAGCTGCTTGGAAGCCTGATGGTGTGTGAAGTTAGTGAGCCAAATGGAGTTGTTCTCCCACAAGAACCACTCGGCTGATCCTTCTTCAATATGCCCTTCACCAACATGCAGTGTTTCCTTGATTGAATTAGCTCTCACACCAATATTTGCGTCTAGAGCCTTTGCATTGAGGGCTATCTGAAAACGGCTGTGGCGCTGAAGTTGCCTGTGAATGTGGAGTTGGTGGCATGTGAAACCCGCATGTGCAGCATTCGTTTATGTGGGATGCTGACCAAGCTTCATTTCAGTCATAGGCACTCATAGGGCACTAAGCATAGAGTGTGAAAACTGAGTTTCCTTGAGAGCTGCTTGGAAGCCTGATGGTGTGTGAAGTTAGTGAGCCAAATGGAGTTGTTCTCCCACAAGAACCACTCGGCTGATCCTTCTTCAATATGCCCTTCACCAACATGAAGTGTTCCTTTGATTGAATTAGCTCTCACACCAATATTTGCGTCTAGAGCCTTTGCATTGAGGGCTATCTGAAAACGGCTGTGGCGCTGAAGTTGCCTGTGAATGTGGAGTTGGTGGCATGTGAAACCCGCATGTGGAGCATTCGTTTGTGTGGGATGCTCTACCAGGTTCATTTCAGTCCTAGGCACTCAAAGGGCACTAAGCATAGAGTGTGAAAACTGAGTTTCCTTGAGAGCTGCTTGGAAGCCTGATGGTGTGTGAAGTTAGTGAGCCAAATGGAGTTGTTCTCCCACAAGAAACACTCGGCTGATCCTTCTTCAATATGCCCTTCACCAACATGCAGTGTTTCCTTGATTGAATTAGCTCTCACACCAATATTTGCGTCTAGAGCCTTTGCTTTGAGGGCTATCTGAAAACGGCTGTGGCGCTGAAGTTGCCTGTGAATGTGGAGTTGGTGGCATGTGAAACCCGCATGTGGAGCATTCGTTTGTGTGGGATGCTGACCAAGCTTCATTTCAGTCCTAGGCACACAAAGGGCACTAAGCATAGAGAGTGAAACCTGAGTTTCCTTGAGAGCTGCTTGGAAGCCTGATGGTGTGTGAAGTTAGTGAGCCAAATGGAGTTGTTCTCCCACAAGAACCACTCGGCTGATCCTTCTTCAATATGCCCTTCACCAACATGCAGTGTTTCCTTGATTGAATTAGCTCTCACACCAATATTTGCGTCTAGAGCCTTTGCATTGAGGGCTATCTGAAAACGGCTGTGGCGCTGAAGTTGCCTGTGAATGTGGAGTTGGTGGCATGTGAAACCCGCATGTGGAGCATTCGTTTGTGTGGGATGCTGACCAAGCTTCATTTCAGTCCTAGGCACACAAAGAGCACTAAGCATAGAGTGTGAAAACTGAGTTTCCTTGAGAGCTGCTTGGAAGCCTGATGGTGTGTGAAGTTAGTGAGCCAAATGGAGTTGTTCTCCCACAAGAACCACTCGGCTGATCCTTCTTCAATATGCCCTTCACCAGCATGCAGTGTTTCCTTGATTGAATTAGCTCTCACACCAATATTTGCGTCTAGAGCCTTTGCATTGAGGGCTATCTGAAAACGGCTGTGGCGCTGAAGTTGCCTGTGAATGTGGAGTTGGTGGCATGTGAAACCCGCATGTGGAGCATTCGTTTATGTGGGATGCTCTCCAAGCTTCATTTCAGTCCTAGGCACACAAAGAGCACTAAGCATAGAGCGTGAAAACTGTGTTTCCTTGAGAGCTGCTTGGAAGCCTGATGGTGTGTGAAGTTAGTGAGCCAAATGGAGTTGTTCTCCCACAAGAACCACTCGGCTGATCCTTCTTCAATATGCCCTTCACCAACATGCAGTGTTTCCTTGATTGAATTAGCTCTCACACCAATATTTGCGTCTAGAGCCTTTGCATTGAGGGCTATCTGAAAACGGCTGTGGCGCTGAAGTTGCCTGATAATGTGGAGTTGGTGGCATGTGAAACCCGTATGTGCAAGCATTCGTTTATGTGGGATGCTCTCCAAGCTTCATTTCAGTCTAGGCACTCATAGGGCACTAAACATAGAGTGTGAAAACTGAGTTTCCTTGAGAGCTGCTTGGAAGCCTGATGGTGTGTGAAGTTAGTGAGCCAAATGGAGTTGTTCTCCCACAAGAACCACTCGGCTGATCCTTCTTCAATATGCCCTTCACCAACATGCAGTGTTTCCTTGATTGAATTAGCTCTCACACCAATATTTGCGTCTAGAGCCTTTGCATTGAGGGCTATCTGAAAACGGCTGTGGCGCTGAAGTTGCCTGTGAATGTGGAGTTGGTGGCATGTGAAACCCGCATGTGGAGCATTCGTTTATGTGGGATGCTCACTCAAGCTTCATTTCAGTCCTAGGCACTCATAGGGCACTAAGCATAGAGTGTGAAAACTGAGTTTCCTTGAGAGCTGCTTGGAAGCCTGATGGTGTGTGAAGTTAGTGAGCCAAATGGAGTTGTTCTCCCACAAGAACCACTCGGCCTGATCCTTCTTCAATATGCCCTTCACCAACATGCAGTGTTTCCTTGATTGAATTAGCTCTCACACCAATATTTGCGTCTAGAGCCTTTGCATTGAGGGCTATCTGAAAACGGCTGTGGCGCTGAAGTTGCCTGTGAATGTGGAGTTGGTGGCATGTGAAACCCGCATGTGGAGCATTCGTTTGTGTGGGATGCTCTACCAGGTTCATTTCAGTCCTAGGCACTCAAAGGGCACTAAGCATAGAGTGTGAAAACTGAGTTTCCTTGAGAGCTGCTTGGAAGTCTGATGGTGTGTGAAGTTAGTGAGCCAAATGGAGTTGTTCTCCCACAAGAACCACTCGGCTGATCCTTCTCCAATATGCCCTTCACCAACATGCAGTGTTTCCTTGATTGAATTATCTCTCACACCAATATTTGCGTCTAGAGCCTTTGCATTGAGGGCTATCTGAAAACGGCTGTGGCGCTGAAGTTGCCTGTGAATGTGGAGTTGGTGGCATGTGAAACCCGCATGTGGAGCATTCGTTTGTGTGGGATGCTGACCAAGCTTCATTTCAGTCCTAGGCACTCAAAGGGCACTAAGCATAGAGTGTGAAACCTGAGTTTCCTTGAGAGCTGCTTGGAAGCCTGATGGTGTGTGAAGTTAGTGAGCCAAATGGAGTTGTTCTCCCACAAGAACCACTCGGCTGATCCTTCTTCAATATGCCCTTCACCAACATGCCGTGTTTCCTTCATTGAATTAGCTCTCACACCAACATTTGTGTCTAGAGCCTTTGCATTGAGGGCTATCTGAAAACGGCTGTGGCGCTGAAGTTGCCTGTGAATGTGGAGTTGGTGGCATGTGAAACCCGCATGTGGAGCATTCGTTTGTGTGGGATGCTCTACCAGGTTCATTCCTAGATAATGCACTCAAAGGGCACTAAGCATAGAGTGTGAAAACTGAGTTTCCTTGAGAGCTGCTTGGAAGCCTGATGGTGTGTGAAGTTAGTGAGCCAAATGGAGTTGTTCTCCCACAAGAACCACTCGGCTGATCCTTCTTCAATATGCCCTTCACCAACATGCAGTGTTTCCTTGATTGAATTAGCTCTCACACCAATATTTGCGTCTAGAGCCTTTACATTGAGGGCTATCTGAAAACGGCTGTGGCGCTGAAGTTGCCTGTGAATGTAGAGTTGGTGGCATGTGAAACCCGCATGTGGAGCATTCGTTTGTGTGGGATGCTCTACCAGGTTCATTCCTAGATAATGCACTCAAAGGGCACTAAACATAGAGCGTGAAACCTGAGTTTCCTTGAGAGCTGCTTGGAAGCCTGATGGTGTGTGAAGTTAGTGAGCCAAATGGAGTTGTTCTCCCACAAGAACCACTCGGCTGATCCTTCTTCAATATGCCCTTCACCAGCATGCAGTGTTTCCTTGATTGAATTAGCTCTCACACCAATATTTGCGTCTAGAGCCTTTGCATTGAGGGCTATCTGAAAACGGCTGTGGCGCTGAAGTTGCCTGTGAATGTGGAGTTGGTGGCATGTGAAACCCGCATGTGGAGCATTCGTTTGTGTGGGATGCTCTACCAGGTTCATTCCTAGATAATGCACTCATAGGGCACTAAACATAGAGTGTGAAAACTGAGTTTCCTTGAGAGCTGCTTGGAAGCCTGATGGTGTGTGAAGTTAGTGAGCCAAATGGAGTTGTTCTCCCACAAGAACCACTCGGCTGATCCTTCTTCAATATGCCCTTCACCAACATGCCGTGTTTCCTTCATTGAATTAGCTCTCACACCAATATTTGTGTCTAGAGCCTTTGCATTGAGGGCTATCTGAAAACGGCTGTGGCGCTGAAGTTGCCTGTGAATGTGGAGTTGGTGGCATCTGAAACCCGCATGTGGAGCATTCGTTTGTGTGGGATGCTCTACCAGGTTCATTCCTAGATAATGCACTCATAGGGCACTAAACATAGAGTGTGAAAACTGAGTTTCCTTGAGAGCTGCTTGGAAGCCTGATGGTGTGTGAAGTTAGTGAGCCAAATGGAGTTGTTCTCCCACAAGAACCACTCGGCTGATCCTTCTTCAATATGCCCTTCACCAACATGCCGTGTTTCCTTCATTGAATTAGCTCTCACACCAATATTTGTGTCTAGAGCCTTTGCATTGAGGGCTATCTGAAAACGGCTGTGGCGCTGAAGTTGCCTGTCAATGTGGAGTTGGTGGCATGTGAAACCCGCATGTGGAGCATTCGTTTATGTGGGATGCTCACCAAGCTTCTTTTCAGTCCTAGGCACTCAAAGGGCACTAAGCATAGAGTGTGAAACCTGAGTTTCCTTGAGAGCTGCTTGGAAGCCTGATGGTGTGTGAAGTTAGTGAGCCAAATGGAGTTGTTCTCCCACAAGAACCACTCGGCTGATCCTTCTTCAATATGCCCTTCACCAACATGCAGTGTTTCCTTGATTGAATTAGCTCTCACACCAATATTTGCGTCTAGAGCCTTTGCATTGAGGGCTATCTGAAAACGGCTGTGGCGCTGAAGTTGCCTGTGAATGTGGAGTTGGTGGCATGTGAAACCCGCATGTGGAGCATTCGTTTGTGTGGGATGCTCACCAAGCTTCATTTCAGTCCTAGGCACACAAAGAGCACTAAGCATAGAGTGTGAAAACTGAGTTTCCTTGAGAGCTGCTCTGAAGCCTGATGGTGTGTGAAGTTAGTGAGCCAAATGGAGTTGTTCTCCCACAAGAACCACTCGGCTGATCCTTCTTCAATATGCCCTTCACCAACATGCAGTGTTTCCTTGATTGAATTATCTCTCACACCAATATTTGCGTCTAGAGCCTTTGCATTGAGGGCTATCTGAAAACGGCTGTGGCGCTGAAGTTGCCTGTGAATGTGGAGTTGGTGGCATGTGAAACCCGCATGTGGAGCATTCGTTTGTGTGGGATGCTCTACCAGGTTCATTCCTAGATAATGCACTCATAGGGCACTAAACATAGAGTGTGAAACCTGAGTTTCCTTGAGAGCTGCTTGGAAGCCTGATGGTGTGTGAAGTTAGTGAGCCAAATGGAGTTGTTCTCCCACAAGAACCACTCGGCTGATCCTTCTTCAATATGCCCTTCACCAACATGCAGTGTTTCCTTGATTGAATTAGCTCTCACACCAATATTTGCGTCTAGAGCCTTTGCATTGAGGGCTATCTGAAAACGGCTGTGGCGCTGAAGTTGCCTGTGAATGTGGAGTTGGTGGCATGTGAAACCCGCATGTGGAGCATTCGTTTGTGTGGGATGCTCTACCAGGTTCATTCCTAGATAATGCACTCAAAGGGCACTAAGCATAGAGTGTGAAAACTGAGTTTCCTTGAGAGCTGCTTGGAAGCCTGATGGTGTGTGAAGTTAGTGAGCCAAATGGAGTTGTTCTCCCACAAGAAACACTCGGCTGATCCTTCTTCAATATGCCCTTCACCAACATGCAGTGTTTCCTTGATTGAATTAGCTCTCACACCAATATTTGCGTCTAGAGCCTTTGCATTGAGGGCTATCTGAAAACGGCTGTGGCGCTGAAGTTGCCTGTGAATGTAGAGTTGGTGGCATGTGAAACCCGCATGTGGAGCATTCGTTTGTGTGGGATGCTCTACCAGGTTCATTCCTAGATAATGCACTCAAAGGGCACTAAACATAGAGCGTGAAACCTGAGTTTCCTTGAGAGCTGCTTGGAAGCCTGATGGTGTGTGAAGTTAGTGAGCCAAATGGAGTTGTTCTCCCACAAGAACCACTCGGCTGATCCTTCTTCAATATGCCCTTCACCAACATGCAATGTTTCCTTGATTGAATTAGCTCTCACACCAATATTTGCGTCTAGAGCCTTTGCATTGAGGGCTATCTGAAAACGGCTGTGGCGCTGAAGTTGCCTGTGAATGTGGAGTTGGTGGCATGTGAAACCCGCATGTGGAGCATTCGTTTGTGTGGGATGCTCTACCAGGTTCATTCCTAGAGAATGCACTCATAGGGCACTAAGCATAGAGTGTGAAAACTGAGTTTCCTTGAGAGCTGCTTGGAAGCCTGATGGTGTGTGAAGTTAGTGAGCCAAATGGAGTTGTTCTCCCACAAGAACCACTCGGCTGATCCTTCTTCAATATGCCCTTCACCAACATGCAGTGTTTCCTTGATTGAATTAGCTCTCACACCAATATTTGTGTCTAGAGCCTTTGCATTGAGGGCTATCTGAAAACGGCTGTGGCGCTGAAGTTGCCTGTCAATGTGGAGTTGGTGGCATGTGAAACCCGCATGTGGAGCATTCGTTTATGTGGGATGCTCACCAAGCTTCTTTTCAGTCCTAGGCACTCAAAGGGCACTAAGCATAGAGTGTGAAACCTGAGTTTCCTTGAGAGCTGCTTGGAAGCCTGATGGTGTGTGAAGTTAGTGAGCCAAATGGAGTTGTTCTCCCACAAGAACCACTCGGCTGATCCTTCTTCAATATGCCCTTCACCAACATGCAGTGTTTCCTTGATTGAATTAGCTCTCACACCAATATTTGCGTCTAGAGCCTTTGCATTGAGGGCTATCTGAAAACGGCTGTGGCGCTGAAGTTGCCTGTGAATGTGGAGTTGGTGGCATGTGAAACCCGCATGTGGAGCATTCGTTTGTGTGGGATGCTCTACCAGGTTCATTTCAGTCCTAGGCACACAAAGAGCACTAAGCATAGAGTGTGAAAACTGAGTTTCCTTGAGAGCTGCTTGGAAGCCTGATGGTGTGTGAAGTTAGTGAGCCAAATGGAGTTGTTCTCCCACAAGAACCACTCGGCTGATCCTTCTTCAATATGCCCTTCACCAACATGCAGTGTTTCCTTGATTGAATTAGCTCTCACACCAATATTTGCGTCTAGAGCCTTTGCATTGAGGGCTATCTGAAAACGGCTGTGGCGCTGAAGTTGCCTGTGAATGTGGAGTTGGTGGCATGTGAAACCCGCATGTGGTGCATTCGTTTGTGTGGGATGCTCACCAAGCTTCATTTCAGTCCTAGGCACACAAAGGGCACTAAGCATAGAGTGTGAAACCTGAGTTTCCTTGAGAGCTGCTTGGAAGCCTGATGGTGTGTGAAGTTAGTGAGCCAAATGGAGTTGTTCTCCCACAAGAACCACTCGGCTGATCCTTCTTCAATATGCCCTTCACCAACATGAAGTGTTCCTTTGATTGAATTAGCTCTCACACCAATATTTGCGTCTAGAGCCTTTGCATTGAGGGCTATCTGAAAACGGCTGTGGCGCTGAAGTTGCCTGTGAATGTGGAGTTGGTGGCATGTGAAATCCGCATGTGGAGCATTCGTTTGTGTGGGATGCTGACCAAGCTTCATTTCAGTCCTAGGCACTCAAAGGGCACTAAGCATAGAGTGTGAAACCTGAGTTTCCTTGAGAGCTGCTCTGAAGCCTGATGGTGTGTGAAGTTAGTGAGCCAAATGGAGTTGTTCTCCCACAAGAACCACTCGGCTGATCCTTCTTCAATATGCCCTTCACCAACATGCAGTGTTTCCTTGATTGAATTAGCTCTCACACCAATATTTGCGTCTAGAGCCTTTGCATTGAGGGCTATCTGAAAACGGCTGTGGCGCTGAAGTTGCCTGTCAATGTGGAGTTGGTGGCATGTGAAACCCGCATGTGGAGCATTCGTTTGTGTGGGATGCTCTACCAGGTTCATTCCTAGATAATGCACTCATAGGGCACTAAACATAGAGTGTGAAAACTGAGTTTCCTTGAGAGCTGCTTGGAAGCCTGATGGTGTGTGAAGTTAGTGAGCCAAATGGAGTTGTTCTCCCACAAGAACCACTCGGCTGATCCTTCTTCAATATGCCCTTCACCAACATGCAGTGTTTCCTTGATTGAATTAGCTCTCACACCAATATTTGCGTCTAGAGCCTTTGCATTGAGGGCTATCTGAAAACGGCTGTGGCGCTGAAGTTGCCTGTGAATGTGGAGTTGGTGGCATGTGAAACCCGCATGTGGAGCATTCGTTTGTGTGGGATGCTCTACCAGGTTCATTCCTAGATAATGCACTCATAGGGCACTAAGCATAGAGTGTGAAAACTGAGTTTCCTTGAGAGCTGCTTGGAAGCCTGATGGTGTGTGAAGTTAGTGACCCAAATGGAGTTGTTCTCCCACAAGAACCACTCGGCTGATCCTTCTTCAATATGCCCTTCACCAACATGCAGTGTTTCCTTGATTGAATTAGCTCTCACACCAATATTTGCGTCTAGAGCCTTTGCATTGAGGGCTATCTGAAAACGGCTGTGGCGCTGAAGTTGCCTGTGAATGTGGAGTTGGTGGCATGTGAAACCCGCATGTGGAGCATTCGTTTGTGTGGGATGCTCTACCAGGTTCATTGCTAGATAATGCACTCAAAGGGCACTAAGCATAGAGTGTGAAAACTGAGTTTCCTTGAGAGCTGCTTGGAAGCCTGATGGTGTGTGAAGTTAGTGAGCCAAATGGAGTTGTTCTCCCACAAGAACCACTCGGCTGATCCTTCTTCAATATGCCCTTCACCAACATGCAGTGTTTCCTTGATTGAATTAGCTCTCACACCAATATTTGCGTCTAGAGCCTTTGCATTGAGGGCTATCTGAAAACGGCTGTGGCGCTGAAGTTGCCTGTGAATGTGGAGTTGGTGGCATGTGAAACCCGCATGTGGAGCATTCGTTTGTGTGGGATGGTCTACCAGGTTCATTCCTAGATAATGCACTCATAGGGCACTAAACATAGAGTGTGAAAACTGAGTTTCCTTGAGAGCTGCTTGGAAGCCTGATGGTGTGTGAAGTTAGTGAGCCAAATGGAGTTGTTCTCCCACAAGAACCACTCGGCTGATCCTTCTTCAATATGCCCTTCACCAACATGCAGTGTTTCCTTGATTGAATTAGCTCTCACACCAATATTTGCGTCTAGAGCCTTTGCATTGAGGGCTATCTGAAAACGGCTGTGGCGCTGAAGTTGCCTGTCAATGTGGAGTTGGTGGCATGTGAAACCCGCATGTGGAGCATTCGTTTGTGTGGGATGCTCTACCAGGTTCATTCCTAGATAATGCACTCATAGGGCACTAAGCATAGAGTGTGAAAACTGAGTTTCCTTGAGAGCTGCTTGGAAGCCTGATGGTGTGTGAAGTTAGTGAGCCAAATGGAGTTGTTCTCCCACAAGAACCACTCGGCTGATCCTTCTTCAATATGCCCTTCACCAACATGCAGTGTTTCCTTGATTGAATTAGCTCTCACACCAATATTTACGTCTAGAGCCTTTGCATTGAGGGCTATCTGAAAACGGCTGTGGCGCTGAAGTTGCCTGTGAATGTGGAGTTGGTGGCATGTGAAACCCGCATGTGGAGCATTCGTTTGTGTGGGATGCTCTACCAGGTTCATTCCTAGATAATGCACTCAAAGGGCACTAAGCATAGAGTGTGAAAACTGAGTTTCCTTGAGAGCTGCTTGGAAGCCTGATGGTGTGTGAAGTTAGTGAGCCAAATGGAGTTGTTCTCCCACAAGAACCACTCGGCTGATCCTTCTTCAATATGCCCTTCACCAACATGCAGTGTTTCCTTGATTGAATTAGCTCTCACACCAATATTTGCGTCTAGAGCCTTTGCATTGAGGGCTATCTGAAAACGGCTGTGGCGCTGAAGTTGCCTGTGAATGTGGAGTTGGTGGCATGTGAAACCCGCATGTGGAGCATTCGTTTGTGTGGGATGCTCTACCAGGTTCATTCCTAGATAATGCACTCAAAGGGCACTAAGCATAGAGTGTGAAAACTGAGTTTCCTTGAGAGCTGCTTGGAAGCCTGATGGTGTGTGAAGTTAGTGAGCCAAATGGAGTTGTTCTCCCACAAGAACCACTCGGCTGATCCTTCTTCAATATGCCCTTCACCAACATGCAGTGTTTCCTTGATTGAATTAGCTCTCACACCAATATTTGCGTCTAGAGCCTTTGCATTGAGGGCTATCTGAAAACGGCTGTGGCGCTGAAGTTGCCTGTGAATGTGGAGTTGGTGGCATGTGAAACCCGCATGTGGAGCATTCGTTTGTGTGGGATGCTCTACCAGGTTCATTCCTAGATAATGCACTCAAAGGGCACTAAACATAGAGCGTGAAACCTGAGTTTCCTTGAGAGCTGCTTGGAAGCCTGATGGTGTGTGAAGTTAGTGAGCCAAATGGAGTTGTTCTCCCACAAGAACCACTCGGCTGATCCTTCTTCAATATGCCCTTCACCAACATGCAGTGTTTCCTTGATTGAATTAGCTCTCACACCAATATTTGCGTCTAGAGCCTTTGCATTGAGGGCTATCTGAAAACGGCTGTGGCGCTGAAGTTGCCTGTCAATGTGGAGTTGGTGGCATGTGAAACCCGCATGTGGAGCATTCGTTTGTGTGGGATGCTCTACCAGGTTCATTCCTAGATAATGCACTCATAGGGCACTAAACATAGAGTGTGAAAACTGAGTTTCCTTGAGAGCTGCTTGGAAGCCTGATGGTGTGTGAAGTTAGTGAGCCAAATGGAGTTGTTCTCCCACAAGAACCACTCGGCTGATCCTTCTTCAATATGCCCTTCACCAACATGCAGTGTTTCCTTGATTGAATTAGCTCTCACACCAATATTTGCGTCTAGAGCCTTTGCATTGAGGGCTATCTGAAAACGGCTGTGGCGCTGAAGTTGCCTGTGAATGTGGAGTTGGTGGCATGTGAAACCCGCATGTGGAGCATTCGTTTGTGTGGGATGCTCTACCAGGTTCATTCCTAGATAATGCACTCATAGGGCACTAAGCATAGAGTGTGAAAACTGAGTTTCCTTGAGAGCTGCTTGGAAGCCTGATGGTTTGTGAAGTTAGTGAGCCAAATGGAGTTGTTCTCCCACAAGAACCACTCGGCTGATCCTTCTTCAATATGCCCTTCACCAACATGCAGTGTTTCCTTGATTGAATTAGCTCTCACACCAATATTTACGTCTAGAGCCTTTGCATTGAGGGCTATCTGAAAACGGCTGTGGCGCTGAAGTTGCCTGTGAATGTGGAGTTGGTGGCATGTGAAACCCGCATGTGGAGCATTCGTTTGTGTGGGATGCTCTACCAGGTTCATTCCTAGATAATGCACTCAAAGGGCACTAAGCATAGAGTGTGAAAACTGAGTTTCCTTGAGAGCTGCTTGGAAGCCTGATGGTGTGTGAAGTTAGTGAGCCAAATGGAGTTGTTCTCCCACAAGAACCACTCGGCTGATCCTTCTTCAATATGCCCTTCACCAACATGCAGTGTTTCCTTGATTGAATTAGCTCTCACACCAATATTTGCGTCTAGAGCCTTTGCATAGAGGGCTATCTGAAAACGGCTGTGGCGCTGAAGTTGCCTGTGAATGTGGAGTTGGTGGCATGTGAAACCCGCATGTGGAGCATTCGTTTGTGTGGGATGCTCTACCAGGTTCATTCCTAGATAATGCACTCATAGGGCACTAAGCATAGAGTGTGAAAACTGAGTTTCCTTGAGAGCTGCTTGGAAGCCTGATGGTGTGTGAAGTTAGTGAGCCAAATGGAGTTGTTCTCCCACAAGAACCACTCGGCTGATCCTTCTTCAATATGCCCTTCACCAACATGCAGTGTTTCCTTGATTGAATTAGCTCTCACACCAATATTTGCGTCTAGAGCCTTTGCATTGAGGGCTATCTGAAAACGGCTGTGGCGCTGAAGTTGCCTGTGAATGTGGAGTTGGTGGCATGTGAAACCCGCATGTGGAGCATTCGTTTGTGTGGGATGCTCTACCAGGTTCATTCCTAGATAATGCACTCAAAGGGCACTAAGCATAGAGTGTGAAAACTGAGTTTCCTTGAGAGCTGCTTGGAAGCCTGATGGTGTGTGAAGTTAGTGAGCCAAATGGAGTTGTTCTCCCACAAGAACCACTCGGCTGATCCTTCTTCAATATGCCCTTCACCAACATGCAGTGTTTCCTTGATTGAATTAGCTCTCACACCAATATTTGCGTCTAGAGCCTTTGCATTGAGGGCTATCTGAAAACGGCTGTGGCGCTGAAGTTGCCTGTGAATGTAGAGTTGGTGGCATGTGAAACCCGCATGTGCAGCATTCGTTTGTGTGGGATGCTCTACCAGGTTCATTCCTAGATAATGCACTCAAAGGGCACTAAGCATAGAGTGTGAAAACTGAGTTTCCTTGAGAGCTGCTTGGAAGCCTGATGGTGTGTGAAGTTAGTGAGCCAAATGGAGTTGTTCTCCCACAAGAACCACTCGGCTGATCCTTCTTCAATATGCCCTTCACCAACATGCAGTGTTTCCTTGATTGAATTAGCTCTCACACCAATATTTGCGTCTAGAGCCTTTGCATTGAGGGCTATCTGAAAACGGCTGTGGCGCTGAAGTTGCCTGTGAATGTGGAGTTGGTGGCATGTGAAACCCGCATGTGGAGCATTCGTTTGTGTGGGATGCTCTACCAGGTTCATTCCTAGATAATGCACTCAAAGGGCACTAAACATAGAGTGTGAAAACTGAGTTTCCTTGAGAGCTGCTTGGAAGCCTGATGGTGTGTGAAGTTAGTGAGCCAAGTGGAGTTGTTCTCCCACAAGAACCACTCGGCTGATCCTTCTTCAATATGCCCTTCACCAACATGCAGTGTTTCCTTGATTGAATTAGCTCTCACACCAATATTTGCGTCTAGAGCCTTTGCATTGAGGGCTATCTGAAAACGGCTGTGGCGCTGAAGTTGCCTGTCAATGTGGAGTTGGTGGCATGTGAAACCCGCATGTGGAGCATTCGTTTGTGTGGGATGCTCTACCAGGTTCATTCCTAGATAATGCACTCATAGGGCACTAAACATAGAGTGAGAAAACTGAGTTTCCTTGAGAGCTGCTTGGAAGCCTGATGGTGTGTGAAGTTAGTGAGCCAAATGGAGTTGTTCTCCCACAAGAACCACTCGGCTGATCCTTCTTCAATATGCCCTTCACCAACATGCCGTGTTTCCTTCATTGAATTAGCTCTCACACCAATATTTGTGTCTAGAGCCTTTGCATTGAGGGCTATCTGAAAACGGCTGTGGCGCTGAAGTTGCCTGTGAATGTGGAGTTGGTGGCATGTGAAACCCGCATGTGGAGCATTCGTTTGTGTGGGATGCTCTACCAGGTTCATTCCTAGATAATGCACTCAAAGGGCACTAAGCATAGAGTGTGAAAACTGAGTTTCCTTGAGAGCTGCTTGGAAGCCTGATGGTGTGAAGTTAGTGAGCCAAATGGAGTTGTTCTCCCACAAGAACCACTCGGCTGATCCTTCTTCAATATGCCCTTCACCAACATGCAGTGTTTCCTTGATTGAATTAGCTCTCACACCAATATTTGCGTCTAGAGCCTTTGCATTGAGGGCTATCTGAAAACGGCTGTGGCGCTGAAGTTGCCTGTGAATGTGGAGTTGGTGGCATGTGAAACCCGCATGTGGAGCATTCGTTTGTGTGGGATGCTCACCAAGCTTCATTTCAGTCCTAGGCACACAAAGGGCGCTAAGCATAGAGTGTGAAACCTGAGTTTCCTTGAGAGCTGCTTGGAAGCCTGATGGTGTGTGAAGTTAGTGAGCCAAATGGAGTTGTTCTCCCACAAGAACCACTCGGCTGATCCTTCTTCAATATGCCCTTCACCAACATGCAGTGTTTCCTTGATTGAATTACCTCTCACACCAATATTTGCGTCTAGAGCCTTTGCATTGAGGGCTATCTGAAAACGGCTGTGGCGCTGAAGTTGCCTGTGAATGTGGAGTTGGTGGCATGTGAAACCCGCATGTGGAGCATTCGTTTGTGTGGGATGCTCTACCAGGTTCATTTCAGTCCTAGGCACACAAAGAGCACTAAGCATAGAGTGTGAAAACTGAGTTTCCTTGAGAGCTGCTTGGAAGCCTGATGGTGTGTGAAGTTAGTGAGCCAAATGGAGTTGTTCTCCCACAAGAACCACTCGGCTGATCCTTCTTCAATATGCCCTTCA
Organism: Ochotona princeps; assembly: GCF_030435755.1. Taxonomy (NCBI): domain Eukaryota; kingdom Metazoa; phylum Chordata; class Mammalia; order Lagomorpha; family Ochotonidae; genus Ochotona; species Ochotona princeps. Next base: position 17,943 of record NW_026696925.1, on the reverse strand, counting down.
CCAACATGCAGTGTTTCCTTGATTGAATTAGCTCTCACACCAATATTTGCGTCTAGAGCCTTTGCGTTGAGGGCTATCTGAAAACGGCTGTGGCGCTGAAGTTGCCTGTGAATGTGGAGTTGGTGGCATGTGAAACCCGCATGTGGAGCATTCGTTTGTGTGGGATGCTCTACCAGGTTCATTCCTAGATAATGCACTCAAAGGGCACTAAGCATAGAGTGTGAAAACTGAGTTTCCTTGAGAGCTGCTTGGAAGCCTGATGGTGTGTGAAGTTAGTGAGCCAAATGGAGTTGTTCTCCCACAAGAACCACTCGGCTGATCCTTCTTCAATATGCCCTTCACCAGCATGCAGTGTTTCCTTGATTGAATTAGCTCTCACACCAATATTTGCGTCTAGAGCCTTTGCATTGAGGGCTATCTGAAAACGGCTGTGGCGCTGAAGTTGCCTGTGAATGTGGAGTTGGTGGCATGTGAAACCCGCATGTGGAGCATTCGTTTGTGTGGGATGCTGACCAAGCTTCATTTCAGTCCTAGAAACTCAAAGGGCACTAAGCATAGAGTGTGAAACCTGAGTTTCCTTGAGAGCTGCTTGGAAGCCTGATGGTGTGTGAAGTTAGTGAGCCAAATGGAGTTGTTCTCCCACAAGAACCACTCGGCTGATCCTTCTTCAATATGCCCTTCACCAACATGAAGTGTTTCCTTGATTGAATTAGCTCTCACACCAATATTTGCGTCTAGAGCCTTTGCATTGAGGGCTATCTGAAAACGGCTGTGGCGCTGAAGTTGCCTGTGAATGTGGAGTTGGTGGCATGTGAAACCCGCATGTGGAGCATTCGTTTGTGTGGGATGCTCTACCAGGTTCATTTCAGTCCTAGGCACTCAAAGGGCACTAAGCATAGAGTGTGAAAACTGAGTTTCCTTGAGAGCTGCTTGGAAGCCTGATGGTGTGTGAAGTTAGTGAGCCAAATGGAGTTGTTCTCCCACAAGAACCACTCGGCTGATCCTTCTTCAATATGCCCTTCACCAACATGCAGTGTTTCCTTGATTGAATTACCTCTCACACCAATATTTGCGTCTAGAGCCTTTGCATTGAGGGCTATCTGAAAACGGCTGTGGCGCTGAAGTTGCCTGTGAATGTGGAGTTGGTGGCATGTGAAACCCGGATGTGCAGCATTCGTTTGTGTGGGATGCTCACCAAGCTTCATTTCAGTCCTAGGCACACAAAGAGCACTAAGCATAGAGTGTGAAAACTGAGTTTCCTTGAGAGCTGCTTGGAAGCCTGATGGTGTGTGAAGTTAGTGAGCCAAATGGAGTTGTTCTCCCACAAGAACCACTCGGCTGATCCATCTTCAATATGCCCTTCACCAGCATGCAGTGTTTCCTTGATTGAATTAGCTCTCACACCAATATTTGCGTCTAGAGCCTTTGCATTGAGGGCTATCTGAAAACGGCTGTGGCGCTGAAGTTGCCTGTGAATGTGGAGTTGGTGGCATGTGAAACCCGCATGTGGAGCATTCGTTTGTGTGGGATGCTGACCAAGCTTCATTTCAGTCCTAGAAACTCAAAGGGCACTAAGCATAGAGTGTGAAACCTGAGTTTCCTTGAGAGCTGCTTGGAAGCCTGATGGTGTGTGAAGTTAGTGAGCCAAATGGAGTTGTTCTCCCACAAGAACCACTCGGCTGATCCTTCTTCAATATGCCCTTCACCAACATGCAGTGTTTCCTTGATTGAATTAGCTCTCACACCAATATTTGCGTCTAGAGCCTTTGCATTGAGGGCTATCTGAAAACGGCTGTGGCGCTGAAGTTGCCTGTGAATGTGGAGTTGGTGGCATGTGAAACCCGCATGTGGAGCATTCGTTTGTGTGGGATGCTCTACCAGGTTCATTTCAGTCCTAGGCACTCAAAGGGCACTAAGCATAGAGTGTGAAAACTGAGTTTCCTTGAGAGCTGCTTGGAAGCCTGATGGTGTGTGAAGTTAGTGAGCCAAATGGAGTTGTTCTCCCACAAGAACCACTCGGCTGATCCTTCTTCAATATGCCCTTCACCAACATGCAGTGTTTCCTTGATTGAATTACCTCTCACACCAATATTTGCGTCTAGAGCCTTTGCATTGAGGGCTATCTGAAAACGGCTGTGGCGCTGAAGTTGCCTGTGAATGTGGAGTTGGTGGCATGTGAAACCCGGATGTGCAGCATTCGTTTGTGTGGGATGCTCACCAAGCTTCATTTCAGTCCTAGGCACACAAAGAGCACTAAGCATAGAGTGTGAAAACTGAGTTTCCTTGAGAGCTGCTTGGAAGCCTGATGGTGTGTGAAGTTAGTGAGCCAAATGGAGTTGTTCTCCCACAAGAACCACTCGGCTGATCCTTCTTCAATATGCCCTTCACCAGCATGCAGTGTTTCCTTGATTGAATTAGCTCTCACACCAATATTTGCGTCTAGAGCCTTTGCATTGAGGGCTATCTGAAAACGGCTGTGGCGCTGAAGTTGCCTGTGAATGTGGAGTTGGTGGCATGTGAAACCCGCATGTGGAGCATTCGTTTGTGTGGGATGCTCTACCAGGTTCATTTCAGTCCTAGGCACACAAAGAGCACTAAGCATAGAGTGTGAAACCTGAGTTTCCTTGAGAGCTGCTTGGAAGCCTGATGGTGTGTGAAGTTAGTGAGCCAAATGGAGTTGTTCTCCCACAAGAACCACTCGGCTGATCCTTCTTCAATATGCCCTTCACCAACATGCAGTGTTTCCTTGATTGAATTAGCTCTCACACCAATATTTGCGTCTAGAGCCTTTGCGTTGAGGGCTATCTGAAAACGGCTGTGGCGCTGAAGTTGCCTGTGAATGTGGAGTTGGTGGCATGTGAAACCCGCATGTGGAGCATTCGTTTGTGTGGGATGCTCTACCAGGTTCATTCCTAGATAATGCACTCAAAGGGCACTAAGCATAGAGTGTGAAAACTGAGTTTCCTTGAGAGCTGCTTGGAAGCCTGATGGTGTGTGAAGTTAGTGAGCCAAATGGAGTTGTTCTCCCACAAGAACCACTCGGCTGATCCTTCTTCAATATGCCCTTCACCAGCATGCAGTGTTTCCTTGATTGAATTAGCTCTCACACCAATATTTGCGTCTAGAGCCTTTGCATTGAGGGCTATCTGAAAACGGCTGTGGCGCTGAAGTTGCCTGTGAATGTGGAGTTGGTGGCATGTGAAACCCGCATGTGGAGCATTCGTTTGTGTGGGATGCTGACCAAGCTTCATTTCAGTCCTAGGCACTCAAAGGGCACTAAGCATAGAGTGTGAAACCTGAGTTTCCTTGAGAGCTGCTTGGAAGCCTGATGGTGTGTGAAGTTAGTGAGCCAAATGGAGTTGTTCTCCCACAAGAACCACTCGGCTGATCCTTCTTCAATATGCCCTTCACCAACATGAAGTGTTTCCTTGATTGAATTAGCTCTCACACCAATATTTGCGTCTAGAGCCTTTGCATTGAGGGCTATCTGAAAACGGCTGTGGCGCTGAAGTTGCCTGTGAATGTGGAGTTGGTGGCATGTGAAACCCGCATGTGGAGCATTCGTTTGTGTGGGATGCTCTACCAGGTTCATTTCAGTCCTAGGCACTCAAAGGGCACTAAGCATAGAGTGTGAAAACTGAGTTCCTTGAGAGCTGCTTGGAAGCCTGATGGTGTGTGAAGTTAGTGAGCCAAATGGAGTTGTTCTCCCACAAGAACCACTCGGCTGATCCTTCTTCAATATGCCCTTCACCAACATGCAGTGTTTCCTTGATTGAATTAGCTCTCACACCAATATTTGCGTCTAGAGCCTTTGCATTGAGGGCTATCTGAAAACGGCTGTGGCGCTGAAGTTGCCTGTGAATGTGGAGTTGGTGGCATGTGAAACCCGCATGTGGAGCATTCGTTTGTGTGGGATGCTCTACCAGGTTCATTCCTAGATAATGCACTCAAAGGGCACTAAGCATAGAGTGTGAAACCTGAGTTTCCTTGAGAGTTGCTTGGAAGCCTGATGGTGTGTGAAGTTAGTGAGGCCAAATGGAGTTTGTTCTCCCACAAGAACCACTCGGCTGATCCTTCTTCAATATGCCCTTCACCAACATGCAGTGTTTTCCTTGATTGAATTAGCTCTCACACCAATATTGCGTCTAGAGCCTTTAGCATTGAGGGCTATCTGAACAACGGCTGTGGCGCTGAAGTTGCCTGTGAATGTGGAGTTGGTGGCATGTGAAACCCGCATGTGCAGCATTCGTTTATGTGGGATGCTCTTCAAGCTTAATTTCAGTCCTAGGCACTCATAGGGCACTAAGCATAGAGTGTGAAAACTGAGTTGTCCTTGAGAGCTGCTTGGAAGACTGATGGTGTGTGAAGTTAGTGAGCCAAATGGAGTTGTTCTCCCACAAGAACCACTCGGCTGATCCTTCTTCAATATGCCCTTCACCAACATGCAGTGTTTCCTTGATTGAATTAGCTCTCACACCAATATTTGCGTCTAGAGCCTTTGCATAGAGGGCTATCTGAAAATGGCTGTGGCGCTAAAGTTGCCTGTGAATGTGGAGTTGGTGGCATGTGAAACCCGCATGTGGAGCATTCGTTTGTGTGGGATGCTCTCCCAGATTCATTTCAATCCTAGGCACTCAAAGGGCACTAAGCATAGAGTGTGAAAACTGAGTTTCCTTGAGAGCTGCTTGGAAGCCTGATGGTGTGTGAAGTTAGTGAGCCAAATGGAGTTGTTCTCCCACAAGAACCACTCGGCTGATCCTTCTTCAATATGCCCTTCACCAGCATGCAGTGTTTCCTTGATTGAATTAGCTCTCACACCAATATTTGCGTCTAGAGCCTTTGCATTGAGGGCTATCTGAAAACGGCTGTGGCGCTGAAGTTGCCTGTGAATGTGGAGTTGGTGGCATGTGGAACCCGCATGAGGAGCATTCGTTTGTGTGGGATGCTGACCAAGCTTCATTTCAGTCCTAGGCACACAAAGGGCACTAAGCATAGAGTGTGCAACCTGAGTTTCCTTGAGAGCTGCTTGGAAGCCTGATGGTGTGTGAAGTTAGTGAGCCAAATGGAGTTGTTCTCCCACAAGAACCACTCGGCTGATCCTTCTTCAATATGCCCTTCACCAACATGCAGTGTTTCCTTGATTGAATTAGCTCTCACACCAATATTTGCGTCTAGAGCCTTTGCATTGAGGGCTATCTGAAAACGGCTGTGGCGCTGAAGTTGCCTGTGAATGTGGAGTTGGTGGCATGTGAAACCCGCATGTGGAGCATTCGTTTGTGTGGGATGCTGACCAAGCTTCATTTCAGTGCTAGGCACTCAAAGGGCACTAAGCATAGAGTGTGAAACCTCAGTTTCCTTGAGAGTTGCTTGGAAGCCTGATGGTGTGTGAAGTTAGTGAGCCAAATGGAGTTGTTCTCCCACAAGAACCACTCGGCTGATCCTTCTTCAATATGCCCTTCACCAACATGCAGTATTTCCTTGATTGAATTAGCTCTCACACCAATATTTGCGTCTAGAGCCTTTGCATTGAGGGCTATCTGAAAACGGCTGTGGCGCTGAAGTTGCCTGTGAATGTGGAGTTGGTGGCATGTGAAACCCGCATGTGGAGCATTCGTTTGTGTGGGATGCTGACCAAGCTTCATTTCAGTCCTAGGCACACAAAAGGCACTAAGCATAGAGTGTGAAAACTGAGTTTCCTTGAGAGCTGCTTGGAAGCCTGATGGTGTGTGAAGTTAGTGAGCCAAATGGAGTTGTTCTCCCACAAGAACCACTCGGCTGATCCTTCTTCAATATGCCCTTCACCAGCATGCAGTGTTTCCTTGATTGAATTAGCTCTCACACCAATATTTGCGTCTAGAGCCTTTGCATTGAGGGCTATCTGAAAACGGCTGTGGCGCTGAAGTTGCCTGTGAATGTGGAGTTGGTGGCATGTGAAACCCGCATGTGGAGCATTCGTTTGTGTGGGATGCTGACCAAGCTTCATTTCAGTCCTAGGCACTCAAAGGGCACTAAGCATAGAGTGTGAAACCTGAGTTTCCTTGAGAGTTGCTTGGAAGCCTGATGGTGTGTGAAGTTAGTGAGCCAAATGGAGTTGTTCTCCCACAAGAACCACTCGGCTGATCCTTCTTCAATATGCCCTTCACCAACATGCAGTGTTTCCTTGATTGAATTAGCTCTCACACCAATATTTGCGTCTAGAGCCTTTGCATTGAGGGCTATCTGAAAACGGCTGTGGCGCTGAAGTTGCCTGTGAATGTGGAGTTGGTGGCATGTGAAACCCGCATGTGGAGCATTCGTTTGTGTGGGATGCTGACCAAGCTTCATTTCAGTCCTAGGCACACAAAGAGCACTAAGCATAGAGTGTGCAACCTGAGTTTCCTTGAGAGCTCCTTGGAAGCCTGATGGTGTGTGAAGTTAGTGAGCCAAATGGAGTTGTTCTCCCACAAGAACCACTCGGCTGATCCTTCTTCAATATGCCCCTCACCAACATGCAGTGTTTCCTTGATTGAATTAGCTCTCACACCAATATTTGCGTCTAGAGCCTTTGCATTGAGGGCTATCTGAAAATGGCTGTGGCGCTGAAGTTGCCTGTGAATGTGGAGTTGGTGGCATGTGAAACCCGCATGTGGAGCATTCGTTTCTGTGGGATGTTCTACCAGGTTCATTCCTAGATAATGCACTCAAAGGGCACTAAGCATAGAGTGTGAAAACTGAGTTTCCTTGAGAGCTGCTTGGAAGCCTGATGGTGTGTGAAGTTAGTGAGCCAAATGGAGTTGTTCTCCCACAAGAACCACTCGGCTGATTCTTCTTCAATATGCCCCTTCACCAACATGCAGTGTTTCCTTGATTGAATTAGCTCTCACACCAATATTTGCGTCTAGAGCCTTTGCATTGAGGGCTATCTGAAAACGGCTGTGGCGCTGAAGTTGCCTGTGAATGTGGAGTTGGTGGCATGTGAAACCCGCATGTGGAGCATTCGTTTGTGTGGGATGCTGACCAAGCTTCATTTCAGTCCTAGGCACTCAAAGGGCACTAAGCATAGAGTGTGAAACCTGAGTTTCCTTGAGAGCTGCTTGGAAGCCTGATGGTGTGTGAAGTTAGTGAGCCAAATGGAGTTGTTCTCCCAGAAGAACCACTCGGCTGATCCTTCTTCAATATGCCCTTCACCAACATGCAGTGTTTCCTTGATTGAATTAGCTCTCACACCAATATTTGCGTCTAGAGCCTTTGCATTGAGGGCTATCTGAAAACGGCTGTGGCGCTGAAGTTGCCTGTGAATGTGGAGTTGGTGGCATGTGAAACCCGCATGTGCAGCTTTCGTTTATATGGGATGCTCTCAAAGCTTCATTTCAGTACTAGGCACTCATAGGGCACTAAGCATAGAGTGTGAAAACTGAGTTTCCTTGAGAGCTGCTTGGAAGCCTGATGGTGTGTGAAGTTAGTGAGCCAAATGGAGTTGTTCTCCCACAAGAACCACTCGGCTGATCCTTCTTCAATATGCCCTTCACCAACATGCAGTGTTTCCTTGATTGAATTAGCTCTCACACCAATATTTGCGTCTAGAGCCTTTGCATTGAGGGCTATCTGAAAATGGCTGTGGCGCTAAAGTTGCCTGTCAATGTGGAGTTGGTGGCATGTGAAACCCGCATGTGGAGCATTCGTTTCTGTGGGATGTTCTACCAGGTTCATTCCTAGATAATGCACTCAAAGGGCACTAAGCATAGAGTGTGAAAACTGAGTTTCCTTGAGAGCTGCTTGGAAGCCTGATGGTGTGTGAAGTTAGTGAGCCAAATGGAGTTGTTCTCCCACAAGAACCACTCGGCTGATCCTTCTTCAATATGCCCCTCACCAACATGCAGTGTTTCCTTGATTGAATTAGCTCTCACACCAATATTTGCGTCTAGAGCCTTTGCATTGAGGGCTATCTGAAAACGGCTGTGGCGCTGAAGTTGCCTGTGAATGTGGAGTTGGTGGCATGTGAAACCCGCATGTGGAGCATTCGTTTGTGTGGGATGCTGACCAAGCTTCATTTCAGTCCTAGGCACACAAAAGGCACTAAGCATAGAGTGTGAAAACTGAGTTTCCTTGAGAGCTGCTTGGAAGCCTGATGGTGTGTGAAGTTAGTGAGCCAAATGGAGTTGTTCTCCCACAAGAACCACTCGGCTGATCCTTCTTCAATATGCCCTTCACCAACATGCAGTGTTTCCTTGATTGAATTAGCTCTCACACCAATATTTGCGTCTAGAGCCTTTGCATTGAGGGCTATCTGAAAACGGCTGTGGCGCTGAAGTTGCCTGTGAATGTGGAGTTGGTGGCATGTGAAACCCGCATGTGGAGCATTCGTTTGTGTGGGATGCTCTCCCAGATTCATTTCAATCCTAGGCACTCAAAGGGCACTAAGCATAGAGTGTGAAAACTGAGTTTCCTTGAGAGCTGCTTGGAAGCCTGATGGTGTGTGAAGTTAGTGAGCCAAATGGAGTTGTTCTCCCACAAGAACCACTCGGCTGATCCTTCTTCAATATGCCCTTCACCAGCATGCAGTGTTTCCTTGATTGAATTAGCTCTCACACCAATATTTGCGTCTAGAGCCTTTGCATTGAGGGCTATCTGAAAACGGCTGTGGCGCTGAAGTTGCCTGTGAATGTGGAGTTGGTGGCATGTGAAACCCGCATGTGGAGCATTCGTTTGTGTGGGATGCTGACCAAGCTTCATTTCAGTCCTAGGCACTCAAAGGGCACTAAGCATAGAGTGTGAAACCTGAGTTTCCTTGAGAGCTGCTTGGAAGCCTGATGGTGTGTGAAGTTAGTGAGCCAAATGGAGTTGTTCTCCCACAAGAACCACTCGGCTGATCCTTCTTCAATATGCCCTTCACCAACATGAAGTGTTTCCTTGATTGAATTAGCTCTCACACCAATATTTGCGTCTAGAGCCTTTGCATTGAGGGCTATCTGAAAACGGCTGTGGCGCTGAAGTTGCCTGTGAATGTGGAGTTGGTGGCATGTGAAACCCGCATGTGGAGCATTCGTTTGTGTGGGATGCTCTACCAGGTTCATTTCAGTCCTAGGCACTCAAAGGGCACTAAGCATAGAGTGTGAAAACTGAGTTTCCTTGAGAGCTGCTTGGAAGCCTGATGGTGTGTGAAGTTAGTGAGCCAAATGGAGTTGTTCTCCCACAAGAACCACTCGGCTGATCCTTCTTCAATATGCCCTTCACCAGCATGCAGTGTTTCCTTGATTGAATTAGCTCTCACACCAATATTTGCGTCTAGAGCCTTTGCATTGAGGGCTATCTGAAAACGGCTGTGGCGCTGAAGTTGCCTGTGAATGTGGAGTTGGTGGCATGTGAAACCCGCATGTGGAGCATTCGTTTGTGTGGGATGCTCACCAAGCTTCATTTCAGTCCTAGGCACTCAAAGGGCACTAAGCATAGAGTGTGAAACCTGAGTTTCCTTGAGAGTTGCTTGGAAGCCTGATGGTGTGTGAAGTTAGTGAGCCAAATGGAGTTGTTCTCCCACAAGAACCACTCGGCTGATCCTTCTTCAATATGCCTTTCACCAACATGCAGTGTTTCCTTGATTGAATTAGCTCTCACACCAATATTTGCGTCTAGAGCCTTTGCATTGAGGGCTATCTGAAAACGGCTGTGGCGCTGAAGTTGCCTGTGAATGTGGAGTTGGTGGCAAGTGAAACCCGCATGTGCAGCATTCGTTTATGTGGGATGCTCTCCAAGCTTAATTTCAGTCCTAGGCACTCATAGGGAACTAAGCATAGAGTGTGAAAACTGAGTTTCCTTGAGAGCTGCTTGGAAGCCTGATGGTGTGTGAAGTTAGTGAGCCAAATGGAGTTGTTCTCCCACAAGAACCACTCGGCTGATCCTTCTTCAATATGCCCTTCACCAACATGCAGTGTTTCCTTGATTGAATTAGCTCTCACACCAATATTTGCGTCTAGAGCCTTTGCATTGAGGGCTATCTGAAAACGGCTGTGGCGCTGAAGTTGCCTGTGAATGTGGAGTTGGTGGCATGTGAAACCCGCATGTGGAGCATTCGTTTGTGTGGGATGCTCTCCCAGATTCATTTCAATCCTAGGCACTCAAAGGGCACTAAGCATAGAGTGTGAAAACTGAGTTTCCTTGAGAGCTGCTTGGAAGCCTGATGGTGTGTGAAGTTAGTGAGCCAAATGGAGTTGTTCTCCCACAAGAACCACTCGGCTGATCCTTCTTCAATATGCCCTTCACCAGCATGCAGTGTTTCCTTGATTGAATTAGCTCTCACACCAATATTTGCGTCTAGAGCCTTTGCATTGAGGGCTATCTGAAAACGGCTGTGGCGCTGAAGTTGCCTGTGAATGTGGAGTTGGTGGCATGTGAAACCCGCATGTGGAGCATTCGTTTGTGTGGGATGCTGACCAAGCTTCATTTCAGTCCTAGGCACTCAAAGGGCACTAAGCATAGAGTGTGAAACCTGAGTTTCCTTGAGAGCTGCTTGGAAGCCTGATGGTTTGTGAAGTTAGTGAGCCAAATGGAGTTGTTCTCCCACAAGAACCACTCGGCTGATCCTTCTTCAATATGCCCTTCACCAGCATGAAGTGTTTCCTTGATTGAATTAGCTCTCACACCAATATTTGCGTCTAGAGCCTTTGCATTGAGGGCTATCTGAAAACGGCTGTGGCGCTGAAGTTGCCTGTGAATGTGGAGTTGGTGGCATGTGAAACCCGCATGTGGAGCATTCGTTTGTGTGGGATGCTCACCAAGCTTCATTTCAGTCCTAGGCACTCAAAGGGCACTAAGCATAGAGTGTGAAACCTGAGTTTCCTTGAGAGTTGCTTGGAAGCCTGATGGTGTGTGAAGTTAGTGAGCCAAATGGAGTTGTTCTCCCACAAGAACCACTCGGCTGATCCTTCTTCAATATGCCTTTCACCAACATGCAGTGTTTCCTTGATTGAATTAGCTCTCACACCAATATTTGCGTCTAGAGCCTTTGCATTGAGGGCTATCTGAAAACGGCTGTGGCGCTGAAGTTGCCTGTGAATGTGGAGTTGGTGGCAAGTGAAACCCGCATGTGCAGCATTCGTTTATGTGGGATGCTCTCCAAGCTTAATTTCAGTCCTAGGCACTCATAGGGAACTAAGCATAGAGTGTGAAAACTGAGTTTCCTTGAGAGCTGCTTGGAAGCCTGATGGTGTGTGAAGTTAGTGAGCCAAATGGAGTTGTTCTCCCACAAGAACCACTCGGCTGATCCTTCTTCAATATGCCCTTCACCAACATGCAGTGTTTCCTTGATTGAATTAGCTCTCACACCAATATTTGCGTCTAGAGCCTTTGCATTGAGGGCTATCTGAAAACGGCTGTGGCGCTGAAGTTGCCTGTGAATGTGGAGTTGGTGGCATGTGAAACCCGCATGTGGAGCATTCGTTTGTGTGGGATGCTCTCCCAGATTCATTTCAATCCTAGGCACTCAAAGGGCACTAAGCATAGAGTGTGAAAACTGAGTTTCCTTGAGAGCTGCTTGGAAGCCTGATGGTGTGTGAAGTTAGTGAGCCAAATGGAGTTGTTCTCCCACAAGAACCACTCGGCTGATCCTTCTTCAATATGCCCTTCACCAACATGCAGTGTTTCCTTGATTGAATTAGCTCTCACACCAATATTTGCGTCTAGAGCCTTTGCATTGAGGGCTATCTGAAAACGGCTGTGGCGCTGAAGTTGCCTGTGAATGTGGAGTTGGTGGCATGTGAAACCCGCATGTGGAGCATTCGTTTGTGTGGGATGCTCTCCCAGATTCATTTCAATCCTAGGCACTCAAAGGGCACTAAGCATAGAGTGTGAAAACTGAGTTTCCTTGAGAGCTGCTTGGAAGCCTGATGGTGTGTGAAGTTAGTGAGCCAAATGGAGTTGTTCTCCCACAAGAACCACTCGGCTGATCCTTCTTCAATATGCCCTTCACCAGCATGCAGTGTTTCCTTGATTGAATTAGCTCTCACACCAATATTTGCGTCTAGAGCCTTTGCATTGAGGGCTATCTGAAAACGGCTGTGGCGCTGAAGTTGCCTGTGAATGTGGAGTTGGTGGCATGTGAAACCCGCATGTGGAGCATTCGTTTGTGTGGGATGCTGACCAAGCTTCATTTCAGTCCTAGGCACTCAAAGGGCACTAAGCATAGAGTGTGAAACCTGAGTTTCCTTGAGAGCTGCTTGGAAGCCTGATGGTGTGTGAAGTTAGTGAGCCAAATGGAGTTGTTCTCCCACAAGAACCACTCGGCTGATCCTTCTTCAATATGCCCTTCACCAACATGCAGTGTTTCCTTGATTGAATTAGCTCTCACACCAATATTTGCGTCTAGAGCCTTTGCATTGAGGGCTATCTGAAAGCGGCTGTGGCGCTGAAGTTGCCTGTGAATGTGGAGTTGGTGGCATGTGAAACCCGCATGTGGAGCATTCGTTTGTGTGGGATGCTCACCAAGCTTCATTTCAGTCCTAGGCACTCAAAGGGCACTAAGCATAGAGTGTGAAAACTGAGTTTCCTTGAGGGCTGCTTGGAAGCCTGATGGTGTGTGAAGTTAGTGAGCCAAATGGAGTTGTTCTCCCACAAGAACCACTCGGCTGATCCTTCTTCAATATGCCCTTCACCAACATGCAGTGTTTCCTTGATTGAATTAGCTCTCACACCAATATTTGCGTCTAGAGCCTTTGCATTGAGGGCTATCTGAAAACGGCTGTGGCGCTGAAGTTGCCTGTGAATGTGGAGTTGGTGGCATGTGAAACCCGCATGTGGAGCATTCGTTTGTGTGGGATGCTCTACCAGGTTCATTCCTAGATAATGCACTCAACGGGCACTAAGCATAGAGTGTGAAAACTGAGTTTCCTTGAGAGCTGCTAGGAAGCCTGATGGTGTGTGAAGTTAGTGAGCCAAATGGAGTTGTTCTCCCACAAGAACCACTCGGCTGATCCTTCTTCAATATGCCCTCACCAACATGCAGTGTTTCCTTGATTGAATTAGCTCTCACACTAATATTTGCGTCTAGAGCCTTTGCATTGAGGGCTATTTGACAATGGCTGTGGCGCTGAAGTTGCCTGTGAATGTGGAGTTGGTGGCATGTGAAACCCGCATGTGGAGCATTCGTTTGTGTGGGATGTTCTACCAGGTTCATTCCTAGATAATGCACTCAAAGGGCACTAAGCATAGAGTGTGAAAACTGAGTTTCCTTGAGAGCTGCTTGGAAGCCTGATGGTGTGTGAAGTTAGTGAGCCAAATGGAGTTGTTCTCCCACAAGAACCACTCGGCTGATCCTTCTTCAATATGCCCTTCACCAACATGCAGTGTTTCCTTGATTGAATTAGCTCTCACACCAATATTTGCGTCTAGAGCCTTTGCATTGAGGGCTATCTGAAAACGGCTGTGGCGCTGAAGTTGCCTGTGAATGTGGAGTTGGTGACATGTGAAACCCACATGTGGAGCATTCGTTTGTGTGGGATGCTCACCAAGCTTCATTTCAGTCCTAGGCACTCAAAGGGCACTAAGCATAAAGTGTGAAAACTGAGTTTCCTTGAGAGCTGCTTGGAAGCCTGATGGTGTGTGAAGTTAGTGAGCCAAATGGAGTTGTTCTCCCACAAAAAACCACTCGGCTGATCCTTCTTCAATATGCCCTTCACCAACATGCAGTGTTTCCTTGATTGAATTAGCTCTCACACCAATATTTGCGTCTAGAGCCTTTGCATTGAGGGCTATCTGAAAATGGCTGTGGCGCTGAAGTTGCCTGTGAATGTGGAGTTGGTGACATGTGAAACCCGCATGTGGAGCATTCGTTTGTGTGGGATGCTCACCAAGCTTCATTTCAGTCCTAGGCACTCAAAGGGCACTAAGCATAGAGTGTGAAAACTGAGTTTCCTTGAGAGCTGCTTGGAAGCCTGATGGTGTGTGAAGTTAGTGAGCCAAATGGAGTTGTTCTCCCACAAGAACCACTCGGCTGATCCTTCTTCAATATGCCCTTCACCAACATGCAGTGTTTCCTTGATTGAATTAGCTCTCACACCAATATTTGCGTCTAGAGCCTTTGCATTGAGGGCTATCTGAAAACGGCTGTGGCGCTGAAGTTGCCTGTGAATGTGGAGTTGGTGACATGTGAAACCCGCATGTGGAGCATTCGTTTGTGTGGGATGCTCACCAAGCTTCATTTCAGTCCTAGGCACTCAAAGGGCACTAAGCATAGAGTGTGAAAACTGAGTTTCCTTGAGAGCTGCTTGGAAGCCTGATGGTGTGTGAAGTTAGTGAGCCAAATGGAGTTGTTCTCCCACAAGAACCACTCGGCTGATCCTTCTTCAATATGCCCTTCACCAACATGCAGTGTTTCCTTGATTGAATTAGCTCTCACACCAATATTTGCGTCTAGAGCCTTTGCATTGAGGGCTATCTGAAAGCGGCTGTGGCGCTGAAGTTGCCTGTGAATGTGGAGTTGTTGGCATGTGAAACCCGCATGTGGAGCATTCGCTGTGTGGGATGCTCTACCAGGTTCATTCCTAGATAATGCACTCAAAGGGCACTAAGGATAGAGTGTGAAAACTGAGTTTCCTTGAGAGCTGCTTGGAAGCCTGATGGTGTGTGAAGTTAGTGAGCCAAATGGAGTTGTTCTTCCCCACAAGAACCACTCGGCTGATCCTTCTTCAATATGCCCTTCACCAACATGCAGTGTTTCCTTGATTGAATTAGCTCTCACACCAATATTTGCGTCTAGAGCCTTTGCATTGAGGGCTATCTGAAAGCGGCTGTGGCGCTGAAGTTGCCTGTCAATGTGGAGTTGTTGGCATGTGAAACCCGCATGTGGAGCATTCGCTGTGTGGGATGCTCTACCAGGTTCATTCCTAGATAATGCACTCAAAGGGCACTAAGCATAGAGTGTGAAAACTGAGTTTCCTTGAGGGCTGCTTGGAAGCCTGATGGTGTGTGAAGTTAGTGAGCCAAATGGAGTTGTTCTCCCACAAGAACCACTCGGCTGATCCTTCTTCAATATGCCCTTCACCAACATGCAGTGTTTCCTTGATTGAATTAGCTCTCACAACAATATTTGCGTCTAGAGCCTTTGCATTGAGGGCTATCTGAAAACGGCTGTGGCGCTGAAGCTGCCTGTGAATGTGGAGTTGGTGGCATGTGAAACCCGCATGTGGAGCATTCGTTTGTGTGGGATGCTCTACCAGGTTCATTCCTAGATAATGCACTCAAAGGGCACTAAGCATAGAGTGTGAAAACTGAGTTTCCTTGAGAGCTGCTTGGAAGCCTGATGGTGTGTGAAGTTAGTGAGCCAAATGGAGTTGTTCTCCCACAAGAACCACTCGGCTGATCCTTCTTCAATATGCCCTCACCAACATGCAGTGTTTCCTTGATTGAATTAGCTCTCACACTAATATTTGCGTCTAGAGCCTTTGCATTGAGGGCTATTTGACAATGGCTGTGGCGCTGAAGTTGCCTGTGAATGTGGAGTTGGTGGCATGTGAAACCCGCATGTGGAGCATTCGTTTGTGTGGGATGTTCTACCAGGTTCATTCCTAGATAATGCACTCAAAGGGCACTAAGCATAGAGTGTGAAAACTGAGTTTCCTTGAGAGCTGCTTGGAAGCCTGATGGTGTGTGAAGTTAGTGAGCCAAATGGAGTTGTTCTCCCACAAGAACCACTCGGCTGATCCTTCTTCAATATGCCCTTCACCAACATGCAGTGTTTCCTTGATTGAATTAGCTCTCACACCAATATTTGCGTCTAGAGCCTTTGCATTGAGGGCTATCTGAAAACGGCTGTGGCGCTGAAGTTGCCTGTGAATGTGGAGTTGGTGACATGTGAAACCCACATGTGGAGCATTCGTTTGTGTGGGATGCTCACCAAGCTTCATTTCAGTCCTAGGCACTCAAAGGGCACTAAGCATAAAGTGTGAAAACTGAGTTTCCTTGAGAGCTGCTTGGAAACCTGATGGTGTGTGAAGTTAGTGAGCCAAATGGAGTTGTTCTCCCACAAAAAACCACTCGGCTGATCCTTCTTCAATATGCCCTTCACCAACATGCAGTGTTTCCTTGATTGAATTAGCTCTCACACCAATATTTGCGTCTAGAGCCTTTGCATTGAGGGCTATCTGAAAATGGCTGTGGCGCTGAAGTTGCCTGTGAATGTGGAGTTGGTGACATGTGAAACCCGCATGTGGAGCATTCGTTTGTGTGGGATGCTCACCAAGCTTCATTTCAGTCCTAGGCACTCAAAGGGCACTAAGCATAGAGTGTGAAAACTGAGTTTCCTTGAGAGCTGCTTGGAAGCCTGATGGTGTGTGAAGTTAGTGTGCCAAATGGAGTTGTTCTCCCACAAGAACCACTCGGCTGATCCTTCTTCAATATGCCCTTCACCAACATGCAGTGTTTCCTTGATTGAATTAGCTCTCACACCAATATTTGCGTCTAGAGCCTTTGCATTGAGGGCTATCTGAAAATGGCTGTGGCGCTGAAGTTGCCTGTGAATGTGGAGTTGGTGACATGTGAAACCCGCATGTGGAGCATTCGTTTGTGTGGGATGCTCACCAAGCTTCATTTCAGTCCTAGGAACTCAAAGGGCACTAAGCATAGAGTGTGAAAACTGAGTTTCCTTGAGAGCTGCTTGGAAGCCTGATGGTGTGTGAAGTTAGTGAGCCAAATGGAGTTGTTCTCCCACAAGAACCACTCGGCTGATCCTTCTTCAATATGCCCTTCACCAACATGCAGTGTTTCCTTGATTGAATTAGCTCTCACACCAATATTTGCGTCTAGAGCCTTTGCATTGAGGGCTATCTGAAAATGGCTGTGGCGCTGAAGTTGCCTGTGAATGTGGAGTTGGTGACATGTGAAACCCGCATGTGGAGCATTCGTTTGTGTGGGATGTTCTACCAGGTTCATTCCTAGATAATGCACTCAAAGGGCACTAAGCATAGAGTGTGAAAACTGAGTTTCCTTGAGAGCTGCTTGGAAGCCTGATGGTGTGTGAAGTTAGTGAGCCAAATGGAGTTGTTCTCCCACAAGAACCACTCGGCTGATCCTTCTTCAATATGCCCTTCACCAACATGCAGTGTTTCCTTGATTGAATTAGCTCTCACACCAATATTTGCGTCTAGAGCCTTTGCATTGAGGGCTATCTGAAAATGGCTGTGCGCTGCTGAAGTTGCCTGTGAATGTGGAGTTGGTGACATGTGAAACCCGCATGTGGAGCATTCGTTTGTGTGGGATGCTCACCAAGCTTCATTTCAGTCCTAGGCACTCAAAGGGCACTAAGCATAGAGTGTGAAAACTGAGTTTCCTTGAGGGCTGCTTGGAAGCCTGATGGTGTGTGAAGTTAGTGAGCCAAATGGAGTTGTTCTCCCACAAGAACCACTCGGCTGATCCTTCTTCAATATGCCCTTCACCAACATGCAGTGTTTCCTTGATTGAATTAGCTCTCACACCAATATTTGCGTCTAGAGCCTTTGCATTGAGGGCTATCTGAAAACGGTTGTGGCGCTGAAGTTGCCTGTGAATGTGGAGTTGGTGGCATGTGAAACCCGCATGTGGAGCATTCGTTTGTGTGGGATGCTCTACCAGGTTCATTCCTAGATAATGCACTCAAAGGGCACTAAGCATAGAGTGTGAAAACTGAGTTTCCTTGAGAGCTGCTAGGAAGCCTGATGGTGTGTGAAGTTAGTGAGCCAAATGGAGTTGTTCTCCCACAAGAACCACTCGGCTGATCCTTCTTCAATATGCCCTTCACCAACATGCAGTGTTTCCTTGATTGAATTAGCTCTCACACCAATATTTGCGTCTAGAGCCTTTGCATTGAGGGCTATCTGAAAACGGCTGTGGCGCTGAAGTTGCCTGTGAATGTGGAGTTGGTGACATGTGAAACCCGCATGTGGAGCATTCGTTTGTGTGGGATGCTCACCAAGCTTCATTTCAGTCCTAGGCACTCAAAGG
>NW_026696924.1:0-45311 GCF_030435755.1 Ochotona princeps | reverse complement strand
TGTTTCCTTGATTGAATTAGCTCTCACACCAATGTTTGCGTCTAGAGCCTTTGCATTGAGGGCTATCTGAAAACAACTGTGGCGCTGAAGTTGCCTGTGAATGTGGAGTTGGTGGCATGTGAAACCCGCATGTGGAGCATTCGTTTGTGTGGGATGCTCTACCAGGTTCATTCCTAGATAATGCAGTCAAAGGGCACTAAGCATAGAGTGTGAAAACTGAGTTTCCTTGAGAGCTGCTTGGAAGCCTGATGGTGTGTGAAGTTAGTGAGCCAAATGGAGTTGTTCTCCCACAAGAACCACTCGGCTGATCCTTCTTCAATATGCCCTTCACCAACATGCAGTGTTTCCTTGATTGAATTAGCTCTCACACCAATATTTGCGTCTAGAGCCTTTGCATTGAGGGCTATCTGAAAACGGCTGTGGCGCTGAAGTTGCCTGTGAATGTGGAGTTGGTGGCATGTGAAACCCGCATGTGGAGCATTCGTTTGTGTGGGATGCTCTACCAGGTTCATTCCTAGATAATGCACTCAAAGGGCACTAAGCATAGAGTGTGAAAACTGAGTTTCCTTGAGAGCTGCTTGGAAGCCTGATGGTGTGTGAAGTTAGTGAGCCAAATGGAGTTGTTCTCCCACAAGAACCACTCGGCTGATCCTTCTTCAATATGCCCTTCACCAACATGCAGTGTTTCCTTGATTGAATTAGCTCTCACACCAATATTTGCGTCTAGAGCCTTTGCATTGAGGGCTATCTGAAAACGGCTGTGGCGCTGAAGTTGCCTGTGAATGTGGAGTTGGTGGCATGTGAAACCCGCATGTGGAGCATTCATTTGTGTGGGATGCTCTACCAGGTTCATCTCTAGATAATGCACTCAAAGGGCACTAAACATAGAGTGTGAAAACTGAATTTCCTTGAGAGCTGCTTGGAAGCCTGATGGTGTGTGAAGTTAGTGAGCCAAATGGAGTTGTTCTCCCACAAGAACCACTCGGCTGATCCTTCTTCAATATGCCCTTCAACAACATGCATTGTTTCCTTGATTGAATTAGCTCTCACACCAATATTTGCGTCTAGAGCCTTTGCATTGAGGGCTATCTGAAAACGGCTGTGGCGCTGAAGTTGCCTGTGAATGTGGAGTTGGTGGCATGTGAAACCCGCATGTGGAACATTCGTTTGTGTGGGATGCTGACCAAGCTTCATTTCAGTCCTAGGCACACATAGAGCACTAAGCATAGAGTGTGAAAACTGAGTTTCCTTGAGAGCTGCTTGGAAGCCTGATGGTGTGTGTAGTAAGCCAAATGGAGTTGTTCTCCCACAAGAACCACTCGGCTGATCCTTCTTCAATATGCCCTTCACCAACATGCAGTGTTTCCTTGATTGAATTAGCTCTCACACCAATATTTGCGTCTAGAGCCTTTGCATTGAGGGCTATCTGAAAACGGCTGTGGCGCTGAAGTTGCCTGTGAATGTGGAGTTGCTGGCATGTGAAACCCGCATGTGGAGCATTCGTTTGTGTGGGATGCTCTACCAGGTTCATTCCTAGATAATGCACTCAAAGGGCACTAAGCATAGAGTGTGAAAACTGAGTTTCCTTGAGAGCTGCTTGGAAGCCTGATGGTGTGTGAAGTTAGTGAGCCAAATGGAGTTGTTCTCCCACAAGAACCACTCGGCTGATCCTTCTTCAATATGCCCTTCAACAACATGCAGTGTTTCCTTGATTGAATTAGCTCTCACACCAATATTTGCGTCTAGAGCCTTTGCATTGAGGGCTATCTGAAAACGGCTGTGGCGCTGAAGTTGCCTGTGAATGTGGAGTTGGTGGCATGTGAAACCCGCATGTGGAGCATTCGTTTGTGTGGGATGCTCTACCAGGTTCATTCCTAGATAATGCACTCAAAGGGCACTAAGCATAGACTGTGAAAACTGAGTTTCCTTGAGAGCTGCTTGGAAGCCTGATGGTGTGTGAAGTTAGTGAGCCAAATGGAGTTGTTCTCCCACAAGAACCACTCGGCTGATCCTTCTTCAATATGCCCTTCACCAACATGCAGTGTTTCCTCGATTGAATTAGCTCTCACACCAATATTTGCGTCTAGAGCCTTTGCATTGAGGGCTATCTGAAAACGGCTGTGGCGCTGAAGTTGCCTGAGAATGTGGAGTTGGTGGCATGTGAAACCCGCATGTGGAGCATTCGTTTGTGTGGGATGCTGACCAAGCTTCATTTCAGTCCTAGGCACACATAGAGCACTAAGCATAGAGTGTGAAAACTGAGTTTCCTTGAGAGCTGCTTGGAAGCCTGATGGTGTGTGAATTTAGTGAGCCAAATGGAGTTGTTCTCCCACAAGAACCACTCGGCTGATCCTTCTTCAATATGCCCTTCAACAACATGCAGTGTTTCCTTGATTGAATTAGCTCTCACACCAATATTTGCGTCTAGAGCCTTTGCATTGAGGGCTATCTGAAAACGGCTGTGGCGCTGAAGTTGCCTGTGAATGTGGAGTTGGTGGCATGTGAAACCCGCATGTGGAACATTCGTTTGTGTGGGATGCTGACCAAGCTTCATTTCAGTCCTAGGCACACATAGAGCACTAAGCATAGAGTGTGAAAACTGAGTTTCCTTGAGAGCTGCTGGGAAGCCTGATGGTGTGTGTAGTGAGCCAAATGGAGTTGTTCTCCCACAAGAACCACTCGGCTGATCCTTCTTCAATATGCCCTTCACCAACATGCAGTGTTTCCTTGATTGAATTAGCTCTCACACCAATATTTGCGTCTAGAGCCTTTGCATTGAGGGCTATCTGAAAACGGCTGTGGCGCTGAAGTTGCCTGTGAATGTGGAGTTGCTGGCATGTGAAACCCGCATGTGGAGCATTCGTTTGTGTGGGATGCTCTACCAGGTTCATTCCTAGATAATGCACTCAAAAGGCACTAAGCATAGAGTGTGAAAACTGAGTTTCCTTGAGAGCTGCTTGGAAGCCTGATGGTGTGTGAAGTTAGTGAGCCAAATGGAGTTGTTCTCCCACAAGAACCACTCGGCTGATCCTTCTTCAATATGCCCTTCACCAACATGCAGTGTTTCCTTGATTGAATTAGCTCTCACACCAATATTTGCGTCTAGAGCCTTTGCTTTGAGGGCTATCTGAAAACGGCTGTGGCGCTGAAGTTGCCTGAGAATGTGGAGTTGGTGGCATGTGAAACCCGCATGTGGAGCATTCGTTTGTGTGGGATGCTGACCAAGCTTCATTTCAGTCCTTGGCACACATAGAGCACTAAGCATAGAGTGTGAAAACTGAGTTTCCTTGAGAGCTGCTTGGAAGCCTGATGGTGTGTGTAGTGAGCCAAATGGAGTTGTTCTCCCACAAGAACCACTCGGCTGATCCTTCTTCAATATGCCCTTCACCAACATGCAGTGTTTCCTTGATTGAATTAGCTCTGACACCAATATTTGCGTCTAGAGCCTTTGCCTTGAGGGCTATCTGAAAACGGCTGTGGCGCTGAAGTTGCCTGTGAATGTGGAGTTGGTGGCATGTGAAACCCGCATGTGGAGCATTTGTTTGTGTGGGATGCTCTACCAGGTTCATTCCTAGATAATGCACTCAAAGGGCACTAAGCATAGAGTGTGAAAACTGAGTTTCCTTGAGAGCTGCTTGGAAGCCTGATGGTGTGTGAAGTTAGTGAGCCAAATGGAGTTGTTCTCCCACAAGAACCACTCGGCTGATCCTTCTTCAATATGCCCTTCACCAACATGCAGTGTTTCCTTGATTGAATTAGCTCTCACACCAATATTTGCGTCTAGAGCCTTTGCATTGAGGGCTATCTGAAAACGGCTGTGGCGCTGATGTTGCCTGTGAATGTGGAGTTGGTGGCATGTGAAACCCGCATATGGAGCATTCGTTTCTGTGGGATGCTCTACCAGGTTCATTCCTAGATAATGCACTCAAAGGGCACTAGGCTTAGAGTGTGAAAACTGAGTTTCCTTGAGAGCTGCTTGGAAGCCTGATGGTGTGTGAAGTTAGTGAGCCAAATGGAGTTGTTCTCCCACAAGAACCACTCGGCTGATCCTTCTTCAATATGCCCTTCACCAACATGCAGTGTTTCCTTGATTGAATTAGCTCTCACACCAATATTTGCGTCTAGAGCCTTTGCATTGAGGGCTATCTGAAAACGGCTGTGGCGCTGAAGTTGCCTGAGAATGTGGAGTTGGTGGCATGTGAAACCCGCATGTGGAGCATTCGTTTGTATGGGATGCTGACCAAGCTTCATTTCAGTCCTAGGCACACATAGAGCACTAAGCATAGAGTGTGAAAACTGAGTTTCCTTGAGAGCTGCTTGGAAGCCTGATGGTGTGTGAAGTTAGTGAGCCAAATGGAGTTGTTCTCCCACAAGAACCACTCGGCTGATCCTTCTTCAATATGCCCTTCACCAACATGCAGTGTTTCCTTGATTGAATTAGCTCTCACACCAATATTTGCGTCTAGAGCCTTTGCATTGAGGGCTATCTGAAAACGGCTGTGGCGCTGAAGTTGCCTGTGAATGTGGAGTTGGTGGCATGTGAAACCCGCATGTGGAGCATTCATTTGTGTGGGATGCTGACCAAGCTTCATTTCAGTCCTAGGCACACATAGAGCACTAAGCATAGAGTGTGAAAACTGAGTTTCCTTGAGAGCTGCTTGGAAGCCTGATGGTGTGTGTAGTGAGCCAAATGGAGTTGTTCTCCCACAAGAACCACTCGGCTGATCCTTCTTCAATATGCCCTTCAACAACATGCAGTGTTTCCTTGATTGAATTAGCTCTCACACCAATATTTGCGTCTAGAGCCTTTGCATTGAGGGCTATCTGAAAACGGCTGTGGCGCTGAAGTTGCCTGTGAATGTGGAGTTGCTGGCATGTGAAACCCGCATGTGGAGCATTCGTTTGTGTGGGATGCTCTACCAGGTTCATTCCTAGATAATGCACTCAAAGGGCACTAAGCATAGAGTGTGAAAACTGAGTTTCCTTGAGAGCTGCTTGGAAGCCTGATGGTGTGTGAAGTTAGTGAGCCAAATGGAGTTGTTCTCCCACAAGAACCACTCGGCTGATCCTTCTTCAATATGCCCTTCAACAACATGCAGTGTTTCCTTGATTGAATTAGCTCTCACACCAATATTTGCGTCTAGAGCCTTTGCTTTGAGGGCTATCTGAAAACGGCTGTGGCGCTGAAGTTGCCTGAGAATGTGGAGTTGGTGGCATGTGAAACCCGCATGTGGAGCATTCGTTTGTGTGGGATGCTGACCAAGCTTCATTTCAGTCCTTGGCACACATAGAGCACTAAGCATAGAGTGTGAAAACTGAGTTTCCTTGAGAGCTGCTTGGAAGCCTGATGGTGTGTGTAGTGAGCCAAATGGAGTTGTTCTCCCACAAGAACCACTCGGCTGATCCTTCTTCAATATGCCCTTCACCAACATGCAGTGTTTCCTTGATTGAATTAGCTCTCACACCAATATTTGCGTCTAGAGCCTTTGCATTGAGGGCTATCTGAAAACGGCTGTGGCGCTGAAGTTGCCTGTGAATGTGGAGTTGGTGGCATGTGAAACCCGCATGTGGAGCATTCGTTTGTGTGGGATGCTCTACCAGGTTCATTCCTAGATAATGCACTCAAAGGGCACTAGGCTTAGAGTGTGAAAACTGAGTTTCCTTGAGAGCTGCTTGGAAGCCTGATGGTGTGTGAAGTTAGTGAGCCAAATGGAGTTGTTCTCCCACAAGAACCACTCGGCTGATCCTTCTTCAATATGCCCTTCACCAACATGCAGTGTTTCCTTGATTGAATTAGCTCTCACACCAATATTTGCGTCTAGAGCCTTTGCATTGAGGGCTATCTGAAAACGGCTGTGGCGCTGAAGTTGCCTGTGAATGTGGAGTTGGTGGCATGTGAAACCCGCATGTGGAGCATTCGTTTGTGTGGGATGCTGACCAAGCTTCATTTCAGTCCTAGGCACACATAGAGCACTAAGCATAGAGTGTGAAAACTGAGTTTCCTTGAGAGCTGCTTGGAAGCCTGATGGTGTGTGTAGTGAGCCAAATGGAGTTGTTCTCCCACAAGAACCACTCGGCTGATCCTTCTTCAATATGCCCTTCACCAACATGCAGTGTTTCCTTGATTGAATTAGCTCTCACACCAATATTTGCGTCTAGAGCCTTTGCATTGAGGGCTATCTGAAAACGGCTGTGGCGCTGAAGTTGCCTGTGAATGTGGAGTTGGTGGCATGTGAAACCCGCATGTGAAGCATTCGTTTGTGTGGGATGCTCTACCAGGTTCATTCCTAGATAATGCACTCAAAGGGCACTAAGCATAGAGTGTGAAAACTGAGTTTCCTTGAGAGCTGCTTGGAAGCCTGATGGTGTGTGAAGTTAGTGAGCCAAATGGAGTTGTTCTCCCACAAGAACCACTCGGCTGATCCTTCTTCAATATGCCCTTCACCAACATGCAGTGTTTCCTTGATTGAATTAGCTCTCACACCAATATTTGCGTCTAGAGCCTTTGCATTGAGGGCTATCTGAAAACGGCTGTGGCGCTGAAGTTGCCTGAGAATGTGGAGTTGGTGGCATGTGAAACCCGCATGTGGAGCATTCGTTTGTGTGGGATGCTGACCAAGCTTCATTTCAGTCCTAGGCACACATAGAGCACTAAGCATAGAGTGTGAAAACTGAGTTTCCTTGAGAGCTGCTTGGAAGCCTGATGGTGTGTGAAGTTAGTGAGCCAAATGGAGTTGTTCTCCCACAAGAACCACTCGGCTGATCCTTCTTCAATATGCCCTTCACCAACATGCAGTGTTTCCTTGATTGAATTAGCTCTCACACCAATATTTGCGTCTAGAGCCTTTGCATTGAGGAATATCTGAAAACGGCTGTGGCGCTGAAGTTGCCTGTGAATGTGGAGTTGGTGGCATGTGAAACCCGCATGTGGAGCATTCGTTTGTGTGGGATACTGACCAAGCTTCATTTCAGTCCTAGGCACACATAGAACACTAAGCATAGAGTGTGAAAACTGAGTTTCCTTGAGAGCTGCTTGGAAGCCTGATGGTGTGTGAAGTTAGTGAGCCAAATGGAGTTGTTCTCCCACAAGAACCACTCGGCTGATCCTTCTTCAATAAGCCCTTCACCAACATGCAGTGTTTCCTTGATTGAATTAGCTCTCACACCAATATTTGCGTCTAGAGCCTTTGCATTGAGGGCTATCTGAAAACGGCTGTGGCGCTGAAGTTGCCTGTGAATGTGGAATTGGTGGCATGTGAAACCCTCATGTGGAGCATTCGTTTGTGTGGGATGCTCTACCAGGTTCATTCCTAGATAATGCACTCAAAGGGCACTAAACATAGAGTGTGAAAACTGAGTTTCCTTGAGAGCTGCTTGGAAGCCTGATGGTGTGTGAAGTTAGTGAGCCAAATGGAGTTGTTCTCCCACAAGAACCACTCGGCTGATCCTTCTTCAATATGCCCTTCACCAACATGCAGTGTTTCCTTGATTGAATTAGCTCTCACACCAATATTTGCGTCTAGAGCCTTTGCATTGAGGGCTATCTGAAAACGGCTGTGGCGCTGAAGTTGCCTGAGAATGTGGAGTTGGTGGCATGTGAAACCCGCATGTGGAGCATTCGTTTGTGTGGGATGCTGACCAAGCTTCATTTCAGTCCTTGGCACACATAGAGCACTAAGCATAGAGTGTGAAAACTGAGTTTCCTTGAGAGCTGCTTGGAAGCCTGATGGTGTGTGTAGTGAGCCAAATGGAGTTGTTCTCCCACAAGAACCACTCGGCTGATCCTTCTTCAATATGCCCTTCACCAACATGCAGTGTTTCCTTGATTGAATTAGCTCTCACACCAATATTTGCGTCTAGAGCCTTTGCATTGAGGGCTATCTGAAAACGGCTGTGGCGCTGAAGTTGCCTGTGAATGTGGAGTTGGTGGCATGTGAAACCCGCATGTGGAGCATTCGTTTGTGTGCGATGCTCTACCAGGTTCATTCCTAGATAATGCATTCAAAGGGCACTAAACATAGAGTGTGAAAACTGAGTTTCCTTGAGAGCTGCTTGGAAGCCTGATGGTGTGTGAAGTTAGTGAGCCAAATGGAGTTGTTCTCCCACAAGAACCACTCGGCTGATCCTTCTTCAATATGCCCTTCACCAACATGCAGTGTTTCCTTGATTGAATTAGCTCTCACACCAATATTTGCGTCTAGAGCCTTTGCATTGAGGGCTATCTGAAAACGGCTGTGACGCTGAAGTTGCCTGTGAATGTGGAGTTGGTGGCATGTGAAACCCGCATGTGGAACATTCGTTTGTGTGGGATGCTCTACCAGGTTCATTCCTAGATAATGCACTCAAAGGGCACTAAGCATAGAGTGTGAAAACTAAGTTTCCTTGAGAGCTGCTTGGAAGCCTGATGGTGTGTGAAGTTAGTGAGCCAAATGGAGTTGTTCTCCCACAAGAACCACTCGGCTGATCCTTCTTCAATATGCCCTTCACCAACATGCAGTGTTTCCTTGATTGAATTAGCTCTCACACCAATATTCGGGTCTAGAGCCTTTGCATTGAGGGCTATCTGAAAACGGCTGTGGCGCTGAAGTTGCCTGTGAATGTGGAGTTGGTGGCATGTGAAACCCACATGTGGAGCATTCGTTTGTGTGGGATGCTCTACCAGGTTCATTCCTAGATAATGCACTCAAAGGGCACTAAGCATAGAGTGTGAAAACTGAGTTTCCTTGAGAGCTGCTTGGAAGCCTGATGGTGTGTGAAGTTAGTGAGCCAAATGGAGTTGTTCTCCCACAAGAACCACTCGGCTGATCCTTCTTCAATATGCCCTTCACCAACATGCAGTGTTTCCTTGATTGAATTAGCTCTCACACCAATATTTGCGTCTAGAGCCTTTGCATTGAGGGCTATCTGAAAACGGCTGTGGCGCTGAAGTTGCCTGAGAATGTGGAGTTGGTGGCATGTGAAACCCGCATGTGTAGCATTCGTTTGTGTGGGATGCTGACCAAGCTTCATTTCAGTCCTAGGCACACATAGAGCACTAAGCATAGAGTGTGAAAACTGAGTTTCCTTGAGAGCTGCTTGGAAGCCTGATGGTGTGTGTAGTGAGCCAAATGGAGTTGTTCTCCCACAAGAACCACTCGGCTGATTCTTCTTCAATATGCCCTTCACCAACATGCAGTGTTTCCTTGATTGAATTAGCTCTCACACCAATATTTGCGTCTAGAGCCTTTGCATTGAGGGCTATCTGAAAACGGCTGTGGCGCTGAAGTTGCCTGTGAATGTGGAGTTGGTGGCATGTGAAACCCGCATGTGGAGCATTCGTTTGTGTGGGATGCTCTACCAGGTTCATTCCTAGATAATGCACTCAAAGGGCACTAAGCATAGAGTGTGAAAACTGAGTTTCCTTGAGAGCTGCTTGGAAGCCTGATGGTGTGTGAAGTTAGTGAGCCAAATGGAGTTGTTCTCCCACAAGAACCACTCGGCTGATCCTTCTTCAATATGCCCTTCACCAACATGCAGTGTTTCCTTGATTGAATTAGCTCTCACACCAATATTTGCGTCTAGAGCCTTTGCATTGAGGGCTATCTGAAAACGGCTGTGGCGCTGAAGTTGCCTGAGAATGTGGAGTTGGTGGCATGTGAAACCCGCATGTGGAGCATTCGTTTGTGTGGGATGCTGACCAAGATTCATTTCAGTCCTTGGCACACATCGAGCACTAAGCATAGAGTGTGAAAACTGAGTTTCCTTGAGAGCTGCTTGGAAGCCTGATGGTGTGTGTAGTGAGCCAAATGGAGTTGTTCTCCCACAAGAACCACTCGGCTGATCCTTCTTCAATATGCCCTTCACCAACATGCAGTGTTTCCTTGATTGAATTAGCTCTCACACCAATATTTGCGTCTAGAGCCTTTGCATTGAGGGCTATCTGAAAACGGCTGTGGCGCTGAAGTTGCCTGTGAATGTGGAGTTGGTGGCATGTGAAACCCGCATGTGGAGCATTCGTTTGTGTGGGATGCTCTACCAGGTTCATTCCTAGATAATGCATTCAAAGGGCACTAAACATACAGTGTGAAAACTGAGTTTCCTTGAGAGCTGCTTGGAAGCCTGATGGTGTGTGAAGTTAGTGAGCCAAATGGAGTTGTTCTCCCACAAGAACCACTGGTCTGATCCTTCTTCAATATGCCCTTCACCAACATGCAGTGTTTCCTTGATTGAATTAGCTCTCACACCAATATTTGCGTCTAGAGCCTTTGCATTGAGGGCTATCTGAAAACGGCTGTGGCGCTGAAGTTGCCTGAGAATGTGGAGTTGGTGGCATGTGAAACCCGCATGTGGAGCATTCGTTTGTGTGGGATGCTGACCAAGCTTCATTTCAGTCCTAGGCACACATAGAGCACTAAGCATAGAGTGTGAAAACTGAGTTTCCTTGAGAGCTGCTTGGAAGCCTGATGGTGTGTGTAGTGAGCCAAATGGAGTTGTTCTCCCACAAGAACCACTCGGCTGATTCTTCTTCAATATGCCCTTCACCAACATGCAGTGTTTCCTTGATTGAATTAGCTCTCACACCAATATTTGCGTCTAGAGCCTTTGCATTGAGGGCTATCTGAAAACGGCTGTGGCGCTGAAGTTGCCTGTGAATGTGGAGTTGGTGGCATGTGAAACCCGCATGTGAAGCATTCGTTTGTGTGGGATGCTCTACCAGGTTCATTCCTAGATAATGCACTCAAAGGGCACTAAGCATAGAGTGTGAAAACTGAGTTTCCTTGAGAGCTGCTTGGAAGCCTGATGGTGTGTGAAGTTAGTGAGCCAAATGGAGTTGTTCTCCCACAAGAACCACTCGGCTGATCCTTCTTCAATATGCCCTTCACCAACATGCAGTGTTTCCTTGATTGAATTAGCTCTCACACCAATATTTGCGTCTAGAGCCTTTGCATTGAGGGCTATCTGAAAACGGCTGTGGCGCTGAAGTTGCCTGAGAATGTGGAGTTGGTGGCATGTGAAACCCGCATGTGGAGCATTCGTTTGTGTGGGATGCTGACCAAGCTTCATTTCAGTCCTAGGCACACATAGAGCACTAAGCATAGAGTGTGAAAACTGAGTTTCCTTGAGAGCTGCTTGGAAGCCTGATGGTGTGTGAAGTTAGTGAGCCAAATGGAGTTGTTCTCCCACAAGAACCACTCGGCTGATCCTTCTTCAATATGCCCTTCACCAACATGCAGTGTTTCCTTGATTGAATTAGCTCTCACACCAATATTTGCGTCTAGAGCCTTTGCATTGAGGAATATCTGAAAACGGCTGTGGCGCTGAAGTTGCCTGTGAATGTGGAGTTGGTGGCATGTGAAACCCGCATGTGGAGCATTCGTTTGTGTGGGATGCTGACCAAGCTTCATTTCAGTCCTAGGCACGCATAGAACACTAAGCATAGAGTGTGAAAACTGAGTTTCCTTGAGAGCTGCTTGGAAGCCTGATGGTGTGTGAAGTTAGTGAGCCAAATGGAGTTGTTCTCCCACAAGAACCACTCGGCTGATCCTTCTTCAATAAGCCCTTCACCAACATGCAGTGTTTCCTTGATTGAATTAGCTCTCACACCAATATTTGCGTCTAGAGCCTTTGCATTGAGGGCTATCTGAAAACGGCTGTGGCGCTGAAGTTGCCTGTGAATGTGGAGTTGGTGGCATGTGAAACCCTCATGTGGAGCATTCGTTTGTGTGGGATGCTCTACCAGGTTCATTCCTAGATAATGCACTCAAAGGGCACTAAACATAGAGTGTGAAAACTGAGTTTCCTTGAGAGCTGCTTGGAAGCCTGATGGTGTGTGAAGTTAGTGAGCCAAATGGAGTTGTTCTCCCACAAGAACCACTCGGCTGATCCTTCTTCAATATGCCCTTCACCAACATGCAGTGTTTCCTTGATTGAATTAGCTCTCACACCAATATTTGCGTCTAGAGCCTTTGCATTGAGGGCTATCTGAAAACGGCTGTGGCGCTGAAGTTGCCTGAGAATGTGGAGTTGGTGGCATGTGAAACCCGCATGTGGAGCATTCGTTTGTGTGGGATGCTGACCAAGCTTCATTTCAGTCCTTGGCACACATAGAGCACTAAGCATAGAGTGTGAAAACTGAGTTTCCTTGAGAGCTGCTTGGAAGCCTGATGGTGTGTGTAGTGAGCCAAATGGAGTTGTTCTCCCACAAGAACCACTCGGCTGATCCTTCTTCTATATGCCCTTCACCAACATGCAGTGTTTCCTTGATTGAATTAGCTCTCACACCAATATTTGCGTCTAGAGCCTTTGCATTGAGGGCTATCTGAAAACGGCTGTGGCGCTGAAGTTGCCTGTGAATGTGGAGTTGGTGGCATGTGAAACCCACATGTGGAGCATTCGTTTGTGTGGGATGCTCTACCAGGTTCATTCCTAGATAATGCATTCAAAGGGCACTAAACATAGAGTGTGAAAACTGAGTTTCCTTGAGAGCTGCTTGGAAGCCTGATGGTGTGTGAAGTTAGTGAGCCAAATGGAGTTGTTCTCCCACAAGAACCACTCGGCTGATTCTTCTTCAATATGCCCTTCACCAACATGCAGTGTTTCCTTGATTGAATTAGCTCTCACACCAATATTTGCGTCTAGAGCCTTTGCATTGAGGGCTATCTGAAAACGGCTGTGACGCTGAAGTTGCCTGTGAATGTGGAGTTGGTGGCATGTGAAACCCGCATGTGGAACATTCGTTTGTGTGGGATGCTCTACCAGGTTCATTCCTAGATAATGCACTCAAAGGGCACTAAGCATAGAGTGTGAAAACTAAGTTTCCTTGAGAGCTGCTTGGAAGCCTGATGGTGTGTGAAGTTAGTGAGCCAAATGGAGTTGTTCTCCCACAAGAACCACTCGGCTGATCCTTCTTCAATATGCCCTTCACCAACATGCAGTGTTTCCTTGATTGAATTAGCTCTCACACCAATATTTGCGTCTAGAGCCTTTGCATTGAGGGTTATCTGAAAACGGCTGTGGCGCTGAAGTTGCCTGTGAATGTGGAGTTGGTGGCATGTGAAACCCACATGTGGAGCATTCGTTTGTGTGGGATGCTCTACCAGGTTCATTCCTAGATAATGCACTCAAAGGGCACTAAGCATAGAGTGTGAAAACTGAGTTTCCTTGAGAGCTGCTTGGAAGCCTGATGGTGTGTGAAGTTAGTGAGCCAAATGGAGTTGTTCTCCCACAAGAACCACTCGGCTGATCCTTCTTCAATATGCCCTTCACCAACATGCAGTGTTTCCTTGATTGAATTAGCTCTCACACCAATATTTGCGTCTAGAGCCTTTGCATTGAGGGCTATCTGAAAACGGCTGTGGCGCTGAAGTTGCCTGAGAATGTGGAGTTGGTGGCATGTGAAACCCGCATGTGGAGCATTCGTTTGTGTGGGATGCTGACCAAGCTTCATTTCAGTCCTAGGCACACATAGAGCACTAAGCATAGAGTGTGAAAACTGAGTTTCCTTGAGAGCTGCTTGGAAGCCTGATGGTGTGTGTAGTGAGCCAAATGGAGTTGTTCTCCCACAAGAACCACTCGGCTGATTCTTCTTCAATATGCCCTTCACCAACATGCAGTGTTTCCTTGATTGAATTAGCTCTCACACCAATATTTGCGTCTAGAGCCTTTGCATTGAGGGCTATCTGAAAACGGCTGTGGCGCTGAAGTTGCCTGTGAATGTGGAGTTGGTGGCATGTGAAACCCGCATGTGGAGCATTCGTTTGTGTGGGATGCTCTACCAGGTTCATTCCTAGATAATGCACTCAAAGGGCACTAAGCATAGAGTGTGAAAACTGAGTTTCCTTGAGAGC
The DNA here is from genome assembly GCF_030435755.1 of Ochotona princeps. Classification (NCBI taxonomy): domain Eukaryota; kingdom Metazoa; phylum Chordata; class Mammalia; order Lagomorpha; family Ochotonidae; genus Ochotona; species Ochotona princeps. The sequence continues at coordinate 31,485 of NW_026696924.1, read as the reverse complement.
TGCTTGGAAGCCTGATGGTGTGTGAAGTTAGTGAGCCAAATGGAGTTGTTCTCCCACAAGAACCACTCGGCTGATCCTTCTTCAATATGCCCTTCACCAACATGCAGTGTTTCCTTGATTGAATTAGCTCTCACACCAATATTTGCGTCTAGAGCCTTTGCATTGAGGGCTATCTGAAAACGGCTGTGGCGCTGAAGTTGCCTGAGAATGTGGAGTTGGTGGCATGTGAAACCCGCATGTGGAGCATTCGTTTGTGTGGGATGTTGACCAAGATTCATTTCAGTCCTTGGCACACATCGAGCACTAAGCATAGAGTGTGAAAACTGAGTTTCCTTGAGAGCTGCTTGGAAGCCTGATGGTGTGTGTAGTGAGCCAAATGGAGTTGTTCTCCCACAAGAACCACTCGGCTGATCCTTCTTCAATATGCCCTTCACCAACATGCAGTGTTTCCTTGATTGAATTAGCTCTCACACCAATATTTGCGTCTAGAGCCTTTGCCTTGAGGGCTATCTGAAAACGGCTGTGGCGCTGAAGTTGCCTGTGAATGTGGAGTTGGTGGCATGTGAAACCCGCATGTGGAGCATTCGTTTGTGTGGGATGCTCTACCAGGTTCATTCCTAGATAATGCATTCAAAGGGCACTAAACATAGAGTGTGAAAACTGAGTTTCCTTGAGAGCTGCTTGGAAGCCTGATGGTGTGTGAAGTTAGTGAGCCAAATGGAGTTGTTCTCCCACAAGAACCACTGGTCTGATCCTTCTTCAATATGCCCTTCACCAACATGCAGTGTTTCCTTGATTGAATTAGCTCTCACACCAATATTTGCGTCTAGAGCCTTTGCATTGAGGGCTATCTGAAAACGGCTGTGGCGCTGAAGTTGCCTGAGAATGTGGAGTTGGTGGCATGTGAAACCCGCATGTGGAGCATTCGTTTGTGTGGGATGCTGACCAAGCTTCATTTCAGTCCTAGGCACACATAGAGCACTAAGCATAGAGTGTGAAAACTGAGTTTCCTTGAGAGCTGCTTGGAAGCCTGATGGTGTGTGAAGTTAGTGAGCCAAATGGAGTTGTTCTCCCACAAGAACCACTCGGCTGATTCTTCTTCAATATGCCCTTCACCAACATGCAGTGTTTCCTTGATTGAATTAGCTCTCACACCAATATTTGCGTCTAGAGCCTTTGCATTGAGGGCTATCTGAAAACGGCTGTGGCGCTGAAGTTGCCTGTGAATGTGGAGTTGGTGGCATGTGAAACCCGCATGTGGAGCATTCGTTTGTGTGGGATGCTCTACCAGGTTCATTCCTAGATAATGCACTCAAAGGGCACTAAGCATAGAGTGTGAAAACTGAGTTTCCTTGAGAGCTGCTTGGAAGCCTGATGGTGTGTGAAGTTAGTGAGCCAAATGGAGTTGTTCTCCCACAAGAACCACTCGGCTGATCCTTCTTCAATATGCCCTTCACCAACATGCAGTGTTTCCTTGATTGAATTAGCTCTCACACCAATATTTGCGTCTAGAGCCTTTGCATTGAGGGCTATCTGAAAACGGCTGTTGCGCTGAAGTTGCCTGAGAATGTGGAGTTGGTGGCATGTGAAACCCGCATGTGGAGCATTCGTTTGTGTGGGATGCTGACCAAGCTTCATTTCAGTCCTTGGCACACATAGAGCACTAAGCATAGAGTGTGAAAACTGAGTTTCCTTGAGAGCTGCTTGGAAGCCTGATGGTGTGTGTAGTGAGCCAAATGGAGTTGTTCTCCCACAAGAACCACTCGGCTGATCCTTCTTCAATATGCCCTTCACCAACATGCAGTGTTTCCTTGATTGAATTAGCTCTCACACCAATATTTGTGTCTAGAGCCTTTGCATTGAGGGCTATCTGAAAACGGCTGCGGCGCTGAAGTTGCCTGTGAATGTGGAGTTGGTGGCATGTGAAACCCGCATGTGGAGCATTCGTTTGTGTGGGATGCTCTACCAGGTTCATTCCTAGATAATGCACTCAAAGGGCACTAAGCATAGAGTGTGAAAACTGAGTTTCCTTGAGAGCTGCTTGGAAGCCTGATGGTGTGTGAAGTTAGTGAGCCAAATGGAGTTGTTCTCCCACAAGAACCACTCGGCTGATCCTTCTTCAATATGCCCTTCACCAACATGCAGTGTTTCCTTGATTGAATTAGCTCTCACACCAATATTTGCGTCTAGAGCCTTTGCATTGAGGGCTATCTGAAAACGGCTGTGGCGCTGAAGTTGCCTGAGAATGTGGAGTTGGTGGCATGTGAAACCCGCATGTGGAGCATTCGTTTGTGTGGGATGCTGACCAAGCTTCATTTCAGTCCTAGGCACACATAGAGCACTAAGCATAGAGTGTGAAAACTGAGTTTCCTTGAGAGCTGCTTGGAAGCCTGATGGTGTGTGAAGTTAGTGAGCCAAATGGAGTTGTTCTCCCACAAGAACCACTCGGCTGATCCTTCTTCAATATGCCCTTCAGCAACATGCAGTGTTTCCTTGATTGAATTAGCTCTCACACAAATATTTGCGTCTAGAGCCTTTGCATTGAGGGCTATCTGAAAACGGCTGTGGCGCTGAAGTTGCCTGAGAATGTGGAGTTGGTGGCATGTGAAACCCGCATGTGGAGCATTCGTTTGTGTGGGATGCTGACCAAGCTTCATTTCAGTCCTAGGCACACATAGAGCACTAAGCATAGAGTGTGAAAACTGAGTTTCCTTGAGAGCTGCTTGGAAGCCTGATGGTGTGTGAAGTTAGTGAGCCAAATGGAGTTGTTCTCCCACAAGAACCACTCGGCTGATCCTTCTTCAATATGCCCTTCACCAACATGCAGTGTTTCCTTGATTGAATTAGCTCTCACACCAATATTTGCGTCTAGAGCCTTTGCATTGAGGGCTATCTGAAAACGGCTGTGGCGCTGAAGTTGCCTGTGAATGTGGAGTTGGTGGCATGTGAAACCCTCATGTGGAGCATTCGTTTGTGTGGGATGCTCTACCAGGTTCATTCCTAGATAATGCACTCAAAGGGCACTAAGCATAGAGTGTGAAAACTGAGTTTCCTTGAGAGCTGCTTGGAAGCCTGATGGTGTGTGAAGTTAGTGAGCCAAATGGAGTTGTTCTCCCACAAGAACCACTCGGCTGATCCTTCTTCAATATGCCCTTCACCAACATGCAGTGTTTCCTTGATTGAATTAGCTCTCACACCAATATTTGCGTCTAGAGCCTTTGCATTGAGGGCTATCTGAAAACGGCTGTGGCGCTGAAGTTGCCTGAGAATGTGGAGTTGGTGGCATGTGAAACCCGCATGTGGAGCATTCGTTTGTGTGGGATGCTGACCAAGCTTCATTTCAGTCCTAGGCACACATAGAGCACTAAGCATAGAGTGTGAAAACTGAGTTTCCTTGAGAGCTGCTTGGAAGCCTGATGGTGTGTGTAGTGAGCCAAATGGAGTTGTTCTCCCACAAGAACCACTCGGCTGATTCTTCTTCAATATGCCCTTCACCAACATGCAGTGTTTCCTTGATTGAATTAGCTCTCACACCAATATTTGCGTCTAGAGCCTTTGCATTGAGGGCTATCTGAAAACGGCTGTGGCGCTGAAGTTGCCTGTGAATGTGGAGTTGGTGGCATGTGAAACCCGCATGTGGAGCATTCGTTTGTGTGGGATGCTGACCAAGCTTCATTTCAGTCCTAGGCACACATAGAACACTAAGCATAGAGTGTGAAAACTGAGTTTCCTTGAGAGCTGCTTGGAAGCCTGATGGTGTGTGAAGTTAGTGAGCCAAATGGAGTTGTTCTCCCACAAGAACCACTGGTCTGATCCTTCTTCAATATGCCCTTCACCAACATGCAGTGTTTCCTTGATTGAATTAGCTCTCACACCAATATTCGGGTCTAGAGCCTTTGCATTGAGGGCTATCTGAAAACGGCTGTGGCGCTGAAGTTGCCTGTGAATGTGGAGTTGGTGGCATGTGAAACCCGCATGTGGAGCATTCGTTTGTGTGGGATGCTGACCAAGCTTCATTTCAGTCCTAGGCACACATAGAGCACTAAGCATAGAGTGTGAAAACTGAGTTTCCTTGAGAGCTGCTTGGAAGCCTGATGGTGTGTGAAGTTAGTGAGCCAAATGGAGTTGTTCTCCCACAAGAACCACTCGGCTGATCCTTCTTCAATATGCCCTTCACCAACATGCAGTGTTTCCTTGATTGAATTAGCTCTCACACCAATATTTGCGTCTAGAGCCTTTGCATTGAGGGCTATCTGAAAACGGCTGTGGCGCTGAAGTTGCCTGAGAATGTGGAGTTGGTGGCATGTGAAACCCGCATGTGGAGCATTCGTTTGTGTGGGATGCTCTACCAGGTTCATTTCAGTCCTAGGCACTCAAAGGGCACTAAGCATAGAGTGTGAAAACTGAGTTTCCTTGAGAGCTGCTTGGAAGCCTGATGGTGTGTGAAGTTAGTGAGCCAAATGGAGTTGTTCTCCCACAAGAACCACTCGGCTGATCCTTCTTCAATATGCCCTTCACCAACATGCAGTGTTTCCTTGATTGAATTAGCTCTCACACCAATATTTGCGTCTAGAGCCTTTGCATTGAGGGCTATCTGAAAACGGCTGTGGCGCTGAAGTTGCCTGAGAATGTGGAGTTGGTGGCATGTGAAACCCGCATGTGGAGCATTCGTTTGTGTGGGATGCTGACCAAGCTTCATTTCAGTCCTAGGCACACATAGAGCACTAAGCATAGAGTGTGAAAACTGAGTTTCCTTGAGAGCTGCTTGGAAGCCTGATGGTGTGTGAAGTTAGTGAGCCAAATGGAGTTGTTCTCCCACAAGAACCACTCGGCTGATCCTTCTTCAATATGCCCTTCACCAACATGCAGTGTTTCCTTGATTGAATTAGCTCTCACACCAATATTTGCGTCTAGAGCCTTTGCATTGAGGGCTATCTGAAAACGGCTGTGGCGCTGAAGTTGCCTGTGAATGTGGAGTTGGTGGCATGTGAAACCCTCATGTGGAGCATTCGTTTGTGTGGGATGCTCTACCAGGTTCATTCCTAGATAATGCACTCAAAGGGCACTAAGCATAGAGTGTGAAAACTGAGTTTCCTTGAGAGCTGCTTGGAAGCCTGATGGTGTGTGAAGTTAGTGAGCCAAATGGAGTTGTTCTCCCACAAGAACCACTCGGCTGATCCTTCTTCAATATGCCCTTCAACAACATGCAGTGTTTCCTTGATTGAATTAGCTCTCACACCAATATTTGTGTCTAGAGCCTTTGCATTGAGGGCTATCTGAAAACGGCTGTGGCGCTGAAGTTGCCTGAGAATGTGGAGTTGGTGGCATGTGAAACCCGCATGTGGAGCATTCGTTTGTGTGGGATGCTGACCAAGCTTCATTTCAGTCCTAGGCACACATAGAGCACTAAGCATAGAGTGTGAAAACTGAGTTTCCTTGAGAGCTGCTTGGAAGCCTGATGGTGTGTGTAGTGAGCCAAATGGAGTTGTTCTCCCACAAGAACCACTCGGCTGATTCTTCTTCAATATGCCCTTCACCAACATGCAGTGTTTCCTTGATTGAATTAGCTCTCACACCAATATTTGCGTCTAGAGCCTTTGCATTGAGGGCTATCTGAAAACGGCTGTGGCGCTGAAGTTGCCTGAGAATGTGGAGTTGGTGGCATGTGAAACCCGCATGTGGAGCATTCGTTTGTGTGGGATGCTGACCAAGCTTCATTTCAGTCCTAGGCACACATAGAGCACTAAGCATAGAGTGTGAAAACTGAGTTTCCTTGAGAGCTGCTTGGAAGCCTGATGGTGTGTGAAGTTAGTGAGCCAAATGGAGTTGTTCTCCCACAAGAACCACTCGGCTGATCCTTCTTCAATATGCCCTTCACCAACATGCAGTGTTTCCTTGATTGAATTAGCTCTCACACCAATATTTGCGTCTAGAGCCTTTGCATTGAGGGCTATCTGAAAACGGCTGTGGCGCTGAAGTTGCCTGTGAATGTGGAGTTGGTGGCATGTGAAACCCGCATGTGGAGCATTCGTTTGTGTGGGATGCTGACCAAGCTTCATTTCAGTCCTAGGCACACATAGAACACTAAGCATAGAGTGTGAAAACTGAGTTTCCTTGAGAGCTGCTTGGAAGCCTGATGGTGTGTGAAGTTAGTGAGCCAAATGGAGTTGTTCTCCCACAAGAACCACTGGTCTGATCCTTCTTCAATATGCCCTTCACCAACATGCAGTGTTTCCTTGATTGAATTAGCTCTCACACCAATATTCGGGTCTAGAGCCTTTGCATTGAGGGCTATCTGAAAACGGCTGTGGCGCTGAAGTTGCCTGTGAATGTGGAGTTGGTGGCATGTGAAACCCGCATGTGGAGCATTCGTTTGTGTGGGATGCTGACCAAGCTTCATTTCAGTCCTAGGCACACATAGAGCACTAAGCATAGAGTGTGAAAACTGAGTTTCCTTGAGAGCTGCTTGGAAGCCTGATGGTGTGTGAAGTTAGTGAGCCAAATGGAGTTGTTCTCCCACAAGAACCACTCGGCTGATCCTTCTTCAATATGCCCTTCACCAACATGCAGTGTTTCCTTGATTGAATTAGCTCTCACACCAATATTTGCGTCTAGAGCCTTTGCATTGAGGGCTATCTGAAAACGGCTGTGGCGCTGAAGTTGCCTGAGAATGTGGAGTTGGTGGCATGTGAAACCCGCATGTGGAGCATTCGTTTGTGTGGGATGCTGACCAAGCTTCATTTCAGTCCTTGGCACACATAGAGCACTAAGCATAGAGTGTAAAAACTGAGTTTCCTTGAGAGCTGCTTGGAAGCCTGATGGTGTGTGTAGTGAGCCAAATGGAGTTGTTCTCCCACAAGAACCACTCGGCTGATCCTTCTTCAATATGCCCTTCAACAACATGCAGTGTTTCCTTGATTGAATTAGCTCTCACACCAATATTTGCGTCTAGAGCCTTTGCATTGAGGGCTATCTGAAAACGGCTGTGGCGCTGAAGTTGCCTGAGAATGTGGAGTTGGTGGCATGTGAAACCCGCATGTGGAGCATTCGTTTGTGTGGGATGCTGACCAAGCTTCATTTCAGTCCTAGGCACACATAGAGCACTAAGCATAGAGTGTGAAAATTGAGTTTCCTTGAGAGCTGCTTGGAAGCCTGATGGTGTGTGAAGTTAGTGAGCCAAATGGAGTTGTTCTCCCACAAGAACCACTCGGCTGATCCTTCTTCAATATGCCCTTCACCAACATGCAGTGTTTCCTTGATTGAATTAGCTCTCACACCAATATTTGCGTCTAGAGCCTTTGCATTGAGGGCTATCTGAAAACGGCTGTGGCGCTGAAGTTGCCTGAGAATGTGGAGTTGGTGGCATGTGAAACCCGCATGTGGAGCATTCGTTTGTGTGGGATGCTGACCAAGCTTCATTTCAGTCCTTGGCACACATAGAGCACTAAGCATAGAGTGTGAAAACTGAGTTTCCTTGAGAGCTGCTTGGAAGCCTGATGGTGTGTGTAGTGAGCCAAATGGAGTTGTTCTCCCACAAGAACCACTCGGCTGATCCTTCTTCAATATGCCCTTCACCAACATGCAGTGTTTCCTTGATTGAATTAGCTCTCACACCAATATTTGCGTCTAGAGCCTTTGCATTGAGGGCTATCTGAAAACGGCTGTGGCGCTGAAGTTGCCTGTGAATGTGGAGTTGGTGGCATGTGAAACCCGCATGTGGAGCATTCGTTTGTGTGGGATGCTCTACCAGGTTCATTCCTAGATAATGCATTCAAAGGGCACTAAACATAGAGTGTGAAAACTGAGTTTCCTTGAGAGCTGCTTGGAAGCCTGATGGTGTGTGAAGTTAGTGAGCCAAATGGAGTTGTTCTCCCACAAGAACCACTCGGCTGATTCTTCTTCAATATGCCCTTCACCAACATGCAGTGTTTCCTTGATTGAATTAGCTCTCACACCAATATTTGCGTCTAGAGCCTTTGCATTGAGGGCTATCTGAAAACGGCTGTGACGCTGAAGTTGCCTGTGAATGTGGAGTTGGTGGCATGTGAAACCCGCATGTGGAACATTCGTTTGTGTGGGATGCTCTACCAGGTTCATTCCTAGATAATGCACTCAAAGGGCACTAAGCATAGAGTGTGAAAACTAAGTTTCCTTGAGAGCTGCTTGGAAGCCTGATGGTGTGTGAAGTTAGTGAGCCAAATGGAGTTGTTCTCCCACAAGAACCACTGGTCTGATCCTTCTTCAATATGCCCTTCACCAACATGCAGTGTTTCCTTGATTGAATTAGCTCTCACACCAATATTTGGGTCTAGAGCCTTTGCATTGAGGGCTATCTGAAAACGGCTGTGGCGCTGAAGTTGCCTGTGAATGTGGAGTTGGTGGCATGTGAAACGCACATGTGGAGCATTCGTTTGTGTGGGATGCTCTACCAGGTTCATTCCTAGATAATGCACTCAAAGGGCACTAAGCATAGAGTGTGAAAACTGAGTTTCCTTGAGAGCTGCTTGGAAGCCTGATGGTGTGTGAAGTTAGTGAGCCAAATGGAGTTGTTCTCCCACAAGAACCACTCGGCTGATCCTTCTTCAATATGCCCTTCACCAACATGCAGTGTTTCCTTGATTGAATTAGCTCTCACACCAATATTTGCGTCTAGAGCCTTTGCATTGAGGGCTATCTGAAAACGGCTGTGGCGCTGAAGTTGCCTGAGAATGTGGAGTTGGTGGCATGTGAAACCCGCATGTGGAGCATTCGTTTGTGTGGGATGCTGACCAAGCTTCATTTCAGTCCTAGGCACACATAGAGCACTAAGCATAGAGTGTGAAAACTGAGTTTCCTTGAGAGCTGCTTGGAAGCCTGATGGTGTGTGTAGTGAGCCAAATGGAGTTGTTCTCCCACAAGAACCACTCGGCTGATTCTTCTTCAATATGCCCTTCACCAACATGCAGTGTTTCCTTGATTGAATTAGCTCTCACACCAATATTTGCGTCTAGAGCCTTTGCATTGAGGGCTATCTGAAAACGGCTGTGGCGCTGAAGTTGCCTGTGAATGTGGAGTTGGTGGCATGTGAAACCCGCATGTGGAGCATTCGTTTGTGTGGGATGCTCTACCAGGTTCATTCCTAGATAATGCACTCAAAGGGCACTAAGCATAGAGTGTGAAAACTGAGTTTCCTTGAGAGCTGCTTGGAAGCCTGATGGTGTGTGAAGTTAGTGAGCCAAATGGAGTTGTTCTCCCACAAGAACCACTCGGCTGATCCTTCTTCAATATGCCCTTCACCAACATGCAGTGTTTCCTTGATTGAATTAGCTCTCACACCAATATTTGCGTCTAGAGCCTTTGCATTGAGGGCTATCTGAAAACGGCTGTGGCGCTGAAGTTGCCTGAGAATGTGGAGTTGGTGGCATGTGAAACCCGCATGTGGAGCATTCGTTTGTGTGGGATGCTCTACCAGGTTCATTTTCAGTCCTAGCCATACAAAGGGCACTAAGCATAGAGTGTGAAAACTGAGTTTCCTTGAGAGCTGCTTGGAAGCCTGATGGTGTGTGAAGTTAGTGAGCCAAATGGAGTTGTTCTCCCACAAGAACCACTCGGCTGATCCTTCTTCAATATGCCCTTCACCAACATGCAGTGTTTCCTTGATTGAATTAGCTCTCACACCAATATTTGCGTCTAGAGCCTTTGCATTGAGGGCTATCTGAAAACGGCTGTGGCGCTGAAGTTGCCTGTGAATGTGGAGTCGGTGGCATGTGAAACCCGCATGTGGAGCATTCGTTTGTGTGGGATGCTCTACCAGGTTCATTCCTAGATAATGCATTCAAAGGGCACTAAACATAGAGTGTGAAAACTGAGTTTCCTTGAGAGCTGCTTGGAAGCCTGATGGTGTGTGAAGTTAGTGAGCCAAATGGAGTTGTTCTCCCACAAGAACCACTGGTCTGATCCTTCTTCAATATGCCCTTCACCAACATGCAGTGTTTCCTTGATTGAATTAGCTCTCACACCAATATTTGCGTCTAGAGCCTTTGCATTGAGGGCTATCTGAAAACGGCTGTGGCGCTGAAGTTGCCTGAGAATGTGGAGTTGGTGGCATGTGAAACCCGCATGTGGAGCATTCGTTTGTGTGGGATGCTGACCAAGCTTCATTTCAGTCCTAGGCACACATAGAGCACTAAGCATAGAGTGTGAAAACTGAGTTTCCTTGAGAGCTGCTTGGAAGCCTGATGGTGTGTGAAGTTAGTGAGCCAAATGGAGTTGTTCTCCCACAAGAACCACTCGGCTGATTCTTCTTCAATATGCCCTTCACCAACATGCAGTGTTTCCTTGATTGAATTAGCTCTCACACCAATATTTGCGTCTAGAGCCTTTGCATTGAGGGCTATCTGAAAACGGCTGTGGCGCTGAAGTTGCCTGTGAATGTGGAGTTGGTGGCATGTGAAACCCGCATGTGAAGCATTCGTTTGTGTGGGATGCTCTACCAGGTTCATTCCTAGATAATGCACTCAAAGGGCACTAAGCATAGAGTGTGAAAACTGAGTTTCCTTGAGAGCTGCTTGGAAGCCTGATGGTGTGTGAAGTTAGTGAGCCAAATGGAGTTGTTCTCCCACAAGAACCACTCGGCTGATCCTTCTTCAATATGCCCTTCACCAACATGCAGTGTTTCCTTGATTGAATTAGCTCTCACACCAATATTTGCGTCTAGAGCCTTTGCATTGAGGGCTATCTGAAAACGGCTGTGGCGCTGAAGTTGCCTGAGAATGTGGAGTTGGTGGCATGTGAAACCCGCATGTGGAGCATTCGTTTGTGTGGGATGCTGACCAAGCTTCATTTCAGTCCTAGGCACACATAGAACACTAAGCATAGAGTGTGAAAACTGAGTTTCCTTGAGAGCTGCTTGGAAGCCTGATGGTGTGTGAAGTTAGTGAGCCAAATGGAGTTGTTCTCCCACAAGAACCGCTCGGCTGATCCTTCTTCAATAAGCCCTTCACCAACATGCAGTGTTTCCTTGATTGAATTAGCTCTCACACCAATATTTGCGTCTAGAGCCTTTGCATTGAGGGCTATCTGAAAACGGCTGTGGCGCTGAAGTTGCCTGTGAATGTGGAATTGGTGGCATGTGAAACCCTCATGTGGAGCATTCGTTTGTGTGGGATGCTCTACCAGGTTCATTCCTAGATAATGCACTCAAAGGGCACTAAACATAGAGTGTGAAAACTGAGTTTCCTTGAGAGCTGCTTGGAAGCCTGATGGTGTGTGAAGTTAGTGAGCCAAATGGAGTTGTTCTCCCACAAGAACCACTCGGCTGATCCTTCTTCAATATGCCCTTCACCAACATGCAGTGTTTCTTTGATTGAATTAGCTCTCACACCAATATTTGCGTCTAGAGCCTTTGCATTGAGGGCTATCTGAAAACGGCTGTGGCGCTGAAGTTGCCTGAGAATGTGGAGTTGGTGGCATGTGAAACCCGCATGTGGAGCATTCGTTTGTGTGGGATGCTGACCAAGCTTCATTTCAGTCCTTGGCACACATAGAGCACTAAGCATAGAGTGTGAAAACTGAGTTTCCTTGAGAGCTGCTTGGAAGCCTGATGGTGTGTGTAGTGAGCCAAATGGAGTTGTTCTCCCACAAGAACCACTCGGCTGATCCTTCTTCAATATGCCCTTCACCAACATGCAGTGTTTCCTTGATTGAATTAGCTCTCACACCAATATTTGCGTCTAGAGCCTTTGCATTGAGGGCTATCTGAAAACGGCTGTGGCGCTGAAGTTGCCTGTGAATGTGGAGTTGGTGGCATGTGAAACCCGCATGTGGAGCATTCGTTTGTGTGGGATGCTCTACCAGGTTCATTCCTAGATAATGCACTCAAAGGGCACTAAGCATAGAGTGTGAAAACTGAGTTTCCTTGAGAGCTGCTTGGAAGCCTGATGGTGTGTGAAGTTAGTGAGCCAAATGGAGTTGTTCTCCCACAAGAACCACTCGGCTGATCCTTCTTCAATATGCCCTTCACCAACATGCAGTGTTTCCTTGATTGAATTAGCTCTCACACCAATATTTGCGTCTAGAGCCTTTGCATTGAGGGCTATCTGAAAACGGCTGTGGCGCTGAAGTTGCCTGAGAATGTGGAGTTGGTGGCATGTGAAACCCGCATGTGGAGCATTCGTTTGTGTGGGATGCTGACCAAGCTTCATTTCAGTCCTAGGCACACATAGAGCACTAAGCATAGAGTGTGAAAACTGAGTTTCCTTGAGAGCTGCTTGGAAGCCTGATGGTGTGTGAAGTTAGTGAGCCAAATGGAGTTGTTCTCCCACAAGAACCACTCGGCTGATCCTTCTTCAATATGCCCTTCACCAACATGCAGTGTTTCCTTGATTGAATTAGCTCTCACACCAATATTTGCGTCTAGAGCCTTTGCATTGAGGGCTATCTGAAAACGGCTGTGGCGCTGAAGTTGCCTGTGAATGTGGAGTTGGTGGCGTGAAACCCGCATGTGGAGCATTCGTTTGTGTGGGATGCTGACCAAGCTTCATTTCAGTCCTAGGCACACATAGAGCACTAAGCATAGAGTGTGAAAACTGAGTTTCCTTGAGAGCTGCTTGGAAGCCTGATGGTGTGTGAAGTTAGTGAGCCAAATGGAGTTGTTCTCCCACAAGAACCACTGGTCTGATCCTTCTTCAATATGCCCTTCACCAACATGCAGTGTTTCCTTGATTGAATTAGCTCTCACACCAATATTTGCGTCTAGAGCCTTTGCATTGAGGGCTATCTGAAAACGGCTGTGGCGCTGATGTTGCCTGTGAATGTGGAGTTGGTGGCATGTGAAACCCTCATGTGGAGCATTCGTTTGTGTGGGATGCTCTACCAGGTTCATTCCTAGATAATGCACTCAAAGGGCACTAAGCATAGAGTGTGAAAACTGAGTTTCCTTGAGAGCTGCTTGGAAGCCTGATGGTGTGTGAAGTTAGTGAGCCAAATGGAGTTGTTCTCCCACAAGAACCACTCGGCTGATCCTTCTTCAATATGCCCTTCAACAACATGCAGTGTTTCCTTGATTGAATTAGCTCTCACACCAATATTTGCGTCTAGAGCCTTTGCATTGAGGGCTATCTGAAAACGGCTGTGGCGCTGAAGTTGCCTGAGAATGTGGAGTTGGTGGCATGTGAAACCCTCATGTGGAGCATTCGTTTGTGTGGGATGCTGACCAAGCTTCATTTCAGTCCTAGGCACACATAGAGCACTAAGCATAGAGTGTGAAAACTGAGTTTCCTTGAGAGCTGCTTGGAAGCCTGATGGTGTGTGTAGTGAGCCAAATGGAGTTGTTCTCCCCACAAGAACCACTCGGCTGATTCTTCTTCAATATGCCCTTCACCAACATGCAGTGTTTCCTTGATTGAATTAGCTCTCACACCAATATTTGCGTCTAGAGCCTTTGCATTGAGGGCTATCTGAAAACGGGCTGTGGCGCTGAAGTTGCCTGAGAATGTGGAGTTGGTGGCATGTGAAACCGCATGTGGAGCATTCGTTTGTGTGGGATGCTGACACAAGCTTCATTTCAGTCCTAGGCACACATCGAGCACTAAGCATAGAGTGTGAAAACTGAGTTTCCTTGAGAGCTGCTTGGAAGCCTGATGGTGTGTGAAGTTAGTGAGCCAAATGGAGTTGTTCTCCCACAAGAACCACTCGGATGATCCTTCTTCAATATGCCCTTCACCAACATGCAGTGTTTCCTTGATTGAATTAGCTCTCACACCAATATTTGCGTCTAGAGCCCTTTGCATTGAGGGCTATCTGAAAACGGCTGTGGCGCTGAAGTTGCCTGTGAATGTGGAGTTGGTGGCATGTGAAACCCGCATGTGGAGCATTCGTTTGTGTGGGATGCTGACCAAGCTTCATTTCAGTCCTAGGCACACATAGAACACTAAGCATAGAGTGTGAAAACTGAGTTTCCTTGAGAGCTGCTTGGAAGCCTGATGGTGTGTGAAGTTAGTGAGCCAAATGGAGTTGTTCTCCCACAAGAACCACTGGTCTGATCCTTCTTCAATATGCCCTTCACCAACATGCAGTGTTTCCTTGATTGAATTAGCTCTCACACCAATATTCGGGTCTAGAGCCTTTGCATTGAGGGCTATCTGAAAACGGCTGTGGCGCTGAAGTTGCCTGTGAATGTGGAGTTGGTGGCATGTGAAACCCGCATGTGGAGCATTCGTTTGTGTGGGATGCTGACCAAGCTTCATTTCAGTCCTAGGCACACATAGAGCACTAAGCATAGAGTGTGAAAACTGAGTTTCCTTGAGAGCTGCTTGGAAGCCTGATGGTGTGTGAAGTTAGTGAGCCAAATGGAGTTGTTCTCCCACAAGAACCACTCGGCTGATCCTTCTTCAATATGCCCTTCACCAACATGCAGTGTTTCCTTGATTGAATTAGCTCTCACACCAATATTTGCGTCTAGAGCCTTTGCATTGAGGAATATCTGAAAACGGCTGTGGCGCTGAAGTTGCCTGTGAATGTGGAGTTGGTGGCATGTGAAACCCGCATGTGGAGCATTCGTTTGTGTGGGATGCTGACCAAGCTTCATTTCAGTCCTAGGCACACATAGAACACTAAGCATAGAGTGTGAAAACTGAGTTTCCTTGAGAGCTGCTTGGAAGCCTGATGGTGTGTGAAGTTAGTGAGCCAAATGGAGTTGTTCTCCCACAAGAACCACTCGGCTGATCCTTCTTCAATAAGCCCTTCACCAACATGCAGTGTTTCCTTGATTGAATTAGCTCTCACACCAATATTTGCGTCTAGAGCCTTTGCATTGAGGGCTATCTGAAAACGGCTGTGGCGCTGAAGTTGCCTGTGAATGTGGAATTGGTGGCATGTGAAACCCTCATGTGGAGCATTCGTTTGTGTGGGATGCTCTACCAGGTTCATTCCTAGATAATGCACTCAAAGGGCACTAAACATAGAGTGTGAAAACTGAGTTTCCTTGAGAGCTGCTTGGAAGCCTGATGGTGTGTGAAGTTAGTGAGCCAAATGGAGTTGTTCTCCCACAAGAACCACTCGGCTGATCCTTCTTCAATATGCCCTTCACCAACATGCAGTGTTTCCTTGATTGAATTAGCTCTCACACCAATATTTGCGTCTAGAGCCTTTGCATTGAGGGCTATCTGAAAACGGCTGTGGCGCTGAAGTTGCCTGAGAATGTGGAGTTGGTGGCATGTGAAACCCGCATGTGGAGCATTCGTTTGTGTGGGATGCTGACCAAGCTTCATTTCAGGCCTTGGCACACATAGAGCACTAAGCATAGAGTGTAAAAACTGAGTTTCCTTGAGAGCTGCTTGGAAGCCTGATGGTGTGTGTAGTGAGCCAAATGGAGTTGTTCTCCCACAAGAACCACTCGGCTGATCCTTCTTCAATATGCCCTTCACCAACATGCAGTGTTTCCTTGATTGAATTAGCTCTCACACCAATATTTGCGTCTAGAGCCTTTGCATTGAGGGCTATCTGAAAACGGCTGTGGCGCTGAAGTTGCCTGTGAATGTGGAGTTGGTGGCATGTGAAACCCGCATGTGGAGCATTCGTTTGTGTGGGATGCTCTACCAGGTTCATTCCTAGATAATGCATTCAAAGGGCACTAAACATAGAGTGTGAAAACTGAGTTTCCTTGAGAGCTGCTTGGAAGCCTGATGGTGTGTGAAGTTAGTGAGCCAAATGGAGTTGTTCTCCCACAAGAACCACTTGGCTGATTCTTCTTCAATATGCCCTTCACCAACATGCAGTGTTTCCTTGATTGAATTAGCTCTCACACCAATATTTGCGTCTAGAGCCTTTGCATTGAGGGCTATCTGAAAACGGCTGTGACGCTGAAGTTGCCTGTGAATGTGGAGTTGGTGGCATGTGAAACCCGCATGTGGAACATTCGTTTGTGTGGGATGCTCTACCAGGTTCATTCCTAGATAATGCACTCAAAGGGCACTAAGCATAGAGTGTGAAAACTAAGTTTCCTTGAGAGCTGCTTGGAAGCCTGATGGTGTGTGAAGTTAGTGAGCCAAATGGAGTTGTTCTCCCACAAGAACCACTGGTCTGATCCTTCTTCAATATGCCCTTCACCAACATGCAGTGTTTCCTTGATTGAATTAGCTCTCACACCAATATTCGGGTCTAGAGCCTTTGCATTGAGGGCTATCTGAAAACGGCTGTGGCGCTGAAGTTGCCTGTGAATGTGGAGTTGGTGGCATGTGAAACCCACATGTGGAGCATTCGTTTGTGTGGGATGCTCTACCAGGTTCATTCCTAGATAATGCACTCAAAGGGCACTAAGCATAGAGTGTGAAAACTGAGTTTCCTTGAGAGCTGCTTGGAAGCCTGATGGTGTGTGAAGTTAGTGAGCCAAATGGAGTTGTTCTCCCACAAGAACCACTCGGCTGATCCTTCTTCAATATGCCCTTCACCAACATGCAGTGTTTCCTTGATTGAATTAGCTCTCACACCAATATTTGCGTCTAGAGCCTTTGCATTGAGGGCTATCTGAAAACGGCTGTGGCGCTGAAGTTGCCTGTGAATGTGGAGTTGGTGGCATGTGAAACCCGCATGTGGAGCATTCGTTTGTGTGGGATGCTGACCAAGCTTCATTTCAGTCCTAGGCACACATAGAGCACTAAGCATAGAGTGTGAAAACTGAGTTTCCTTGAGAGCTGCTTGGAAGCCTGATGGTGTGTGTAGTGAGCCAAATGGAGTTGTTCTCCCACAAGAACCACTCGGCTGATTCTTCTTCAATATGCCCTTCACCAACATGCAGTGTTTCCTTGATTGAATTAGCTCTCACACCAATATTTGCGTCTAGAGCCTTTGCATTGAGGGCTATCTGAAAACGGCTGTGGCGCTGAAGTTGCCTGTGAATGTGGAGTTGGTGGCATGTGAAACCCGCATGTGGAGCATTCGTTTGTGTGGGATGCTCTACCAGGTTCATTCCTAGATAATGCACTCAAAGGGCACTAAGCATAGAGTGTGAAAACTGAGTTTCCTTGAGAGCTGCTTGGAAGCCTGATGGTGTGTGAAGTTAGTGAGCCAAATGGAGTTGTTCTCCACAAGAACCACTCGGCTGATCCTTCTTCAATATGCCCTTCACCAACATGCAGTGTTTCCTTGATTGAATTAGCTCTCACACCAATATTTGCGTCTAGAGCCTTTGCATTGAGGGCTATCTAAAAACGGCTGTGGCGCTGAAGTTGCCTGAGAATGTGGAGTTGGTGGCATGTGAAACCCGCATGTGGAGCATTCGTTTGTGTGGGATGCTGACCAAGATTCATTTCAGTCCTTGGCACACATCGAGCACTAAGCATAGAGTGTGAAAACTGAGTTTCCTTGAGAGCTGCTTGGAAGCCTGATGGTGTGTGTAGTGAGCCAAATGGAGTTGTTCTCCCACAAGAACCACTCGGCTGATCCTTCTTCAATATGCCCTTCACCAACATGCAGTGTTTCCTTGATTGAATTAGCTCTCACACCAATATTTGCGTCTAGAGCCTTTGCATTGAGGGCTATCTGAAAACGGCTGTGGCGCTGAAGTTGCCTGTGAATGTGGAGTTGGTGGCATGTGAAACCCGCATGTGGAGCATTCGTTTGTGTGGGATGCTCTACCAGGTTCATTCCTAGATAATGCATTCAAAGGGCACTAAACATAGAGTGTGAAAACTGAGTTTCCTTGAGAGCTGCTTGGAAGCCTGATGGTGTGTGAAGTTAGTGAGCCAAATGGAGTTGTTCTCCCACAAGAACCACTGGTCTGATCCTTCTTCAATATGCCCTTCACCAACATGCAGTGTTTCCTTGATTGAATTAGCTCTCACACCAATATTTGCGTCTAGAGCCTTTGCATTGAGGGCTATCTGAAAACGGCTGTGGCGCTGAAGTTGCCTGAGAATGTGGAGTTGGTGGCATGTGAAACCCGCATGTGGAGCATTCGTTTGTGTGGGATGCTGACCAAGCTTCATTTCAGTCCTAGGCACACATAGAGCACTAAGCATAGAGTGTGAAAACTGAGTTTCCTTGAGAGCTGCTTGGAAGCCTGATGGTGTGTGTAGTGAGCCAAATGGAGTTGTTCTCCCACAAGAACCACTCGGCTGATCCTTCTTCAATATGCCCTTCACCAACATGCAGTGTTTCCTTGATTGAATTAGCTCTCACACCAATATTTGCGTCTAGAGCCTTTGCATTGAGGGCTATCTGAAAACGGCTGTGGCGCTGAAGTTGCCTGTGAATGTGGAGTTGGTGGCATGTGAAACCCGCATGTGAAGCATTCGTTTGTGTGGGATGCTCTACCAGGTTCATTCCTAGATAATGCACTCAAAGGGCACTAAGCATAGAGTGTGAAAACTGAGTTTCCTTGAGAGCTGCTTGGAAGCCTGATGGTGTGTGAAGTTAGTGAGCCAAATGGAGTTGTTCTCCCACAAGAACCACTCGGCTGATCCTTCTTCAATATGCCCTTCACCAACATGCAGTGTTTCCTTGATTGAATTAGCTCTCACACCAATATTTGCGTCTAGAGCCTTTGCATTGAGGGCTATCTGAAAACGGCTGTGGCGCTGAAGTTGCCTGAGAATGTGGAGTTGGTGGCATGTGAAACCCGCATGTGGAGCATTCGTTTGTGTGGGATGCTGACCAAGCTTCATTTCAGTCCTAGGCACACATAGAGCACTAAGCATAGAGTGTGAAAACTGAGTTTCCTTGAGAGCTGCTTGGAAGCCTGATGGTGTGTGAAGTTAGTGAGCCAAATGGAGTTGTTCTCCCACAAGAACCACTCGGCTGATCCTTCTTCAATATGCCCTTCACCAACATGCAGTGTTTCCTTGATTGAATTAGCTCTCACACCAATATTTGCGTCTAGAGCCTTTGCATTGAGGAATATCTGAAAACGGCTGTGGCGCTGAAGTTGCCTGTGAATGTGGAGTTGGTGGCATGTGAAACCCGCATGTGGAGCATTCGTTTGTGTGGGATGCTGACCAAGCTTCATTTCAGTCCTAGGCACACATAGAACACTAAGCATAGAGTGTGAAAACTGAGTTTCCTTGAGAGCTGCTTGGAAGCCTGATGGTATGTGAAGTTAGTGAGCCAAATGGAGTTGTTCTCCCACAAGAACCACTCGGCTGATCCTTCTTCAATAAGCCCTTCACCAACATGCAGTGTTTCCTTGATTGAATTAGCTCTCACACCAATATTTGCGTCTAGAGCCTTTGCATTGAGGGCTATCTGAAAACGGCTGTGGCGCTGAAGTTGCCTGTGAATGTGGAATTGGTGGCATGTGAAACCCTCATGTGGAGCATTCGTTTGTGTGGGATGCTCTACCAGGTTCATTCCTAGATAATGCACTCAAAGGGCACTAAGCATAGAGTGTGAAAACTGAGTTTCCTTGAGAGCTGCTTGGAAGCCTGATGGTGTGTGAAGTTAGTGAGCCAAATGGAGTTGTTCTCCCACAAGAACCACTCGGCTGATCCTTCTTCAATATGCCCTTCACCAACATGCAGTGTTTCCTTGATTGAATTAGCTCTCACACCAATATTTGCGTCTAGAGCCTTTGCATTGAGGGCTATCTGAAAACGGCTGTGGCGCTGAAGTTGCCTGAGAATGTGGAGTTGGTGGCATGTGAAACCCGCATGTGGAGCATTCGTTTGTGTGGGATGCTGACCAAGATTCATTTCAGTCCTTGGCACACATCGAGCACTAAGCATAGAGTGTGAAAACTGAGTTTCCTTGAGAGCTGCTTGGAAGCCTGATGGTGTGTGTAGTGAGCCAAATGGAGTTGTTCTCCCACAAGAACCACTCGGCTGATCCTTCTTCAATATGCCCTTCACCAACATGCAGTGTTTCCTTGATTGAATTAGCTCTCACACCAATATTTGCGTCTAGAGCCTTTGCATTGAGGGCTATCTGAAAACGGCTGTGGCGCTGAAGTTGCCTGTGAATGTGGAGTTGGTGGCATGTGAAACCCGCATGTGGAGCATTCGTTTGTGTGGGATGCTCTACCAGGTTCATTCCTAGATAATGCATTCAAAGGGCACTAAACATAGAGTGTGAAAACTGAGTTTCCTTGAGAGCTGCTTGGAAGCCTGATGGTGTGTGAAGTTAGTGAGCCAAATGGAGTTGTTCTCCCACAAGAACCACTGGTCTGATCCTTCTTCAATATGCCCTTCACCAACATGCAGTGTTTCCTTGATTGAATTAGCTCTCACACCAATATTTGCGTCTAGAGCCTTTGCATTGAGGGCTATCTGAAAACGGCTGTGGCGCTGAAGTTGCCTGAGAATGTGGAGTTGGTGGCATGTGAAACCCGCATGTGGAGCATTCGTTTGTGTGGGATGCTGACCAAGCTTAATTTCAGTCCTAGGCACACATAGAGCCTTAAGCATAGAGTGTGAAAACTGAGTTTCCTTGAGAGCTGCTTGGAAGCCTGATGGTGTGTGTAGTGAGCCAAATGGAGTTGTTCTCCCACAAGAACCACTCGGCTGATCCTTCTTCAATATGCCCTTCACCAACATGCAGTGTTTCCTTGATTGAATTAGCTCTCACACCAATATTTGCGTCTAGAGCCTTTGCATTGAGGGCTATCTGAAAACGGCTGTGGCGCTGAAGTTGCCTGTGAATGTGGAGTTGGTGGCATGTGAAACCCGCATGTGAAGCATTCGTTTGTGTGGGATGCTCTACCAGGTTCATTCCTAGATAATGCACTCAAAGGGCACTAAGCATAGAGTGTGAAAACTGAGTTTCCTTGAGAGCTGCTTGGAAGCCTGATGGTGTGTGAAGTTAGTGAGCCAAATGGAGTTGTTCTCCCACAAGAACCACTCGGCTGATCCTTCTTCAATATGCCCTTCACCAACATGCAGTGTTTCCTTGATTGAATTAGCTCTCACACCAATATTTGCGTCTAGAGCCTTTGCATTGAGGGCTATCTGAAAACGGCTGTGGCGCTGAAGTTGCCTGAGAATGTGGAGTTGGTGGCATGTGAAACCCGCATGTGGAGCATTCGTTTGTGTGGGATGCTGACCAAGCTTCATTTCAGTCCTAGGCACACATAGAGCACTAAGCATAGAGTGTGAAAACTGAGTTTCCTTGAGAGCTGCTTGGAAGCCTGATGGTGTGTGAAGTTAGTGAGCCAAATGGAGTTGTTCTCCCACAAGAACCACTCGGCTGATCCTTCTTCAATATGCCCTTCACCAACATGCAGTGTTTCCTTGATTGAATTAGCTCTCACACCAATATTTGCGTCTAGAGCCTTTGCATTGAGGAATATCTGAAAACGGCTGTGCGCTGAAGTTGCCTGTGAATGTGGAGTTGGTGGCATGTGAAACCCGCATGTGGAGCATTCGTTTGTGTGGGATGCTGACCAAGCTTCATTTCAGTCCTAGGCACACATAGAACACTAAGCATAGAGTGTGAAAACTGAGTTTCCTTGAGAGCTGCTTGGAAGCCTGATGGTGTGTGAAGTTAGTGAGCCAAATGGAGTTGTTCTCCCACAAGAACCACTCGGCTGATCCTTCTTCAATAAGCCCTTCACCAACATGCAGTGTTTCCTTGATTGAATTAGCTCTCACACCAATATTTGCGTCTAGAGCCTTTGCATTGAGGGCTATCTGAAAACGGCTGTGGCGCTGAAGTTGCCTGTGAATGTGGAATTGGTGGCATGTGAAACCCTCATGTGGAGCATTCGTTTGTGTGGGATGCTCTACCAGGTTCATTCCTAGATAATGCACTCAAAGGGCACTAAACATAGAGTGTGAAAACTGAGTTTCCTTGAGAGCTGCTTGGAAGCCTGATGGTGTGTGAAGTTAGTGAGCCAAATGGAGTTGTTCTCCCACAAGAACCACTCGGCTGATCCTTCTTCAATATGCCCTTCACCAACATGCAGTGTTTCTTTGATTGAATTAGCTCTCACACCAATATTTGCGTCTAGAGCCTTTGCATTGAGGGCTATCTGAAAACGGCTGTGGCGCTGAAGTTGCCTGAGAATGTGGAGTTGGTGGCATGTGAAACCCGCATGTGGAGCATTCGTTTGTGTGGGATGCTGACCAAGCTTCATTTCAGTCCTTGGCACACATAGAGCACTAAGCATAGAGTGTGAAAACTGAGTTTCCTTGAGAGCTGCTTGGAAGCCTGATGGTGTGTGTAGTGAGCCAAATGGAGTTGTTCTCCCACAAGAACCACTCGGCTGATCCTTCTTCAATATGCCCTTCACCAACATGCAGTGTTTCCTTGATTGAATTAGCTCTCACACCAATATTTGCGTCTAGAGCCTTTGCATTGAGGGCTATCTGAAAACGGCTGTGGCGCTGAAGTTGCCTGTGAATGTGGAGTTGGTGGCATGTGAAACCCGCATGTGGAACATTCGTTTGTGTGGGATGCTCTACCAGGTTCATTCCTAGATAATGCACTCAAAGGGCACTAAGCATAGAGTGTGAAAACTAAGTTTCCTTGAGAGCTGCTTGGAAGCCTGATGGTGTGTGAAGTTAGTGAGCCAAATGGAGTTGTTCTCCCACAAGAACCACTGGTCTGATCCTTCTTCAATATGCCCTTCACCAACATGCAGTGTTTCCTTGATTGAATTAGCTCTCACACCAATATTCGGGTCTAGAGCCTTTGCATTGAGGGCTATCTGAAAACGGCTGTGGCGCTGAAGTTGCCTGTGAATGTGGAGTTGGTGGCATGTGAAACCCACATGTGGAGCATTCGTTTGTGTGGGATGCTCTACCAGGTTCATTCCTAGATAATGCACTCAAAGGGCACTAAGCATAGAGTGTGAAAACTGAGTTTCTTGAGAGCTGCTTGGAAGCCTGATGGTGTGTGAAGTTAGTGAGCCAAATGGAGTTGTTCTCCCACAAGAACCACTCGGCTGATCCTTCTTCAATATGCCCTTCACCAACATGCAGTGTTTCCTTGATTGAATTAGCTCTCACACCAATATTTGCGTCTAGAGCCTTTGCATTGAGGGCTATCTGAAAACGGCTGTGGCGCTGAAGTTGCCTGAGAATGTGGAGTTGGTGGCATGTGAAACCCGCATGTGGAGCATTCGTTTGTGTGGGATGCTGACCAAGCTTCATTTCAGTCCTAGGCACACATAGAGCACTAAGCATAGAGTGTGAAAACTGAGTTTCCTTGAGAGCTGCTTGGAAGCCTGATGGTGTGTGAAGTTAGTGAGCCAAATGGAGTTGTTCTCCCACAAGAACCACTGGTCTGATCCTTCTTCAATATGCCCTTCACCAACATGCAGTGTTTCCTTGATTGAATTAGCTCTCACACCAATATTCGGGTCTAGAGCCTTTGCATTGAGGGCTATCTGAAAACGGCTGTGGCGCTGAAGTTGCCTGTGAATGTGGAGTTGGTGGCATGTGAAACCCACATGTGGAGCATTCGTTTGTGTGGGATGCTCTACCAGGTTCATTCCTAGATAATGCACTCAAAGGGCACTAAGCATAGAGTGTGAAAACTGAGTTTCCTTGAGAGCTGCTTGGAAGCCTGATGGTGTGTGAAGTTAGTGAGCCAAATGGAGTTGTTCTCCCACAAGAACCACTCGGCTGATCCTTCTTCAATATGCCCTTCACCAACATGCAGTGTTTCCTTGATTGAATTAGCTCTCACACCAATATTTGCGTCTAGAGCCTTTGCATTGAGGGCTATCTGAAAACGGCTGTGGCGCTGAAGTTGCCTGAGAATGTGGAGTTGGTGGCATGTGAAACCCGCATGTGGAGCATTCGTTTGTGTGGGATGCTGACCAAGCTTCATTTCAGTCCTAGGCACACATAGAGCACTAAGCATAGAGTGTGAAAACTGAGTTTCCTTGAGAGCTGCTTGGAAGCCTGATGGTGTGTGAAGTTAGTGAGCCAAATGGAGTTGTTCTCCCACAAGAACCACTCGGCTGATCCTTCTTCAATATGCCCTTCACCAACATGCAGTGTTTCCTTGATTGAATTAGCTCTCACACCAATATTTGCGTCTAGAGCCTTTGCATTGAGGAATATCTGAAAACGGCTGTGGCGCTGAAGTTGCCTGTGAATGTGGAGTTGGTGGCATGTGAAACCCGCATGTGGAGCATTCGTTTGTGTGGGATGCTGACCAAGCTTCATTTCAGTCCTAGGCACACATAGAACACTAAGCATAGAGTGTGAAAACTGAGTTTCCTTGAGAGCTGCTTGGAAGCCTGATGGTGTGTGAAGTTAGTGAGCCAAATGGAGTTGTTCTCCCACAAGAACCACTCGGCTGATCCTTCTTCAATAAGCCCTTCACCAACATGCAGTGTTTCCTTGATTGAATTAGCTCTCACACCAATATTTGCGTCTAGAGCCTTTGCATTGAGGGCTATCTGAAAACGGCTGTGGCGCTGAAGTTGCCTGTGAATGTGGAATTGGTGGCATGTGAAACCCTCATGTGGAGCATTCGTTTGTGTGGGATGCTCTACCAGGTTCATTCCTAGATAATGCACTCAAAGGGCACTAAACATAGAGTGTGAAAACTGAGTTTCCTTGAGAGCTGCTTGGAAGCCTGATGGTGTGTGAAGTTAGTGAGCCAAATGGAGTTGTTCTCCCACAAGAACCACTCGGCTGATCCTTCTTCAATATGCCCTTCACCAACATGCAGTGTTTCTTTGATTGAATTAGCTCTCACACCAATATTTGCGTCTAGAGCCTTTGCATTGAGGGCTATCTGAAAACGGCTGTGGCGCTGAAGTTGCCTGAGAATGTGGAGTTGGTGGCATGTGAAACCCGCATGTGGAGCATTCGTTTGTGTGGGATGCTGACCAAGCTTCATTTCAGTCCTTGGCACACATAGAGCACTAAGCATAGAGTGTGAAAACTGAGTTTCCTTGAGAGCTGCTTGGAAGCCTGATGGTGTGTGTAGTGAGCCAAATGGAGTTGTTCTCCCACAAGAACCACTCGGCTGATCCTTCTTCAATATGCCCTTCACCAACATGCAGTGTTTCCTTGATTGAATTAGCTCTCACACCAATATTTGCGTCTAGAGCCTTTGCATTGAGGGCTATCTGAAAACGGCTGTGGCGCTGAAGTTGCCTGTGAATGTGGAGTTGGTGGCATGTGAAACCCGCATGTGGAACATTCGTTTGTGTGGGATGCTCTACCAGGTTCATTCCTAGATAATGCACTCAAAGGGCACTAAGCATAGAGTGTGAAAACTAAGTTTCCTTGAGAGCTGCTTGGAAGCCTGATGGTGTGTGAAGTTAGTGAGCCAAATGGAGTTGTTCTCCCACAAGAACCACTGGTCTGATCCTTCTTCAATATGCCCTTCACCAACATGCAGTGTTTCCTTGATTGAATTAGCTCTCACACCAATATTCGGGTCTAGAGCCTTTGCATTGAGGGCTATCTGAAAACGGCTGTGGCGCTGAAGTTGCCTGTGAATGTGGAGTTGGTGGCATGTGAAACCCACATGTGGAGCATTCGTTTGTGTGGGATGCTCTACCAGGTTCATTCCTAGATAATGCACTCAAAGGGCACTAAGCATAGAGTGTGAAAACTGAGTTTCCTTGAGAGCTGCTTGGAAGCCTGATGGTGTGTGAAGTTAGTGAGCCAAATGGAGTTGTTCTCCCACAAGAACCACTCGGCTGATCCTTCTTCAATATGCCCTTCACCAACATGCAGTGTTTCCTTGATTGAATTAGCTCTCACACCAATATTTGCGTCTAGAGCCTTTGCATTGAGGGCTATCTGAAAACGGCTGTGGCGCTGAAGTTGCCTGAGAATGTGGAGTTGGTGGCATGTGAAACCCGCATGTGGAGCATTCGTTTGTGTGGGATGCTGACCAAGCTTCATTTCAGTCCTAGGCACACATAGAGCACTAAGCATAGAGTGTGAAAACTGAGTTTCCTTGAGAGCTGCTTGGAAGCCTGATGGTGTGTGAAGTTAGTGAGCCAAATGGAGTTGTTCTCCCACAAGAACCACTGGTCTGATCCTTCTTCAATATGCCCTTCACCAACATGCAGTGTTTCCTTGATTGAATTAGCTCTCACACCAATATTCGGGTCTAGAGCCTTTGCATTGAGGGCTATCTGAAAACGGCTGTGGCGCTGAAGTTGCCTGTGAATGTGGAGTTGGTGGCATGTGAAACCCACATGTGGAGCATTCGTTTGTGTGGGATGCTCTACCAGGTTCATTCCTAGATAATGCACTCAAAGGGCACTAAGCATAGAGTGTGAAAACTGAGTTTCCTTGAGAGCTGCTTGGAAGCCTGATGGTGTGTGAAGTTAGTGAGCCAAATGGAGTTGTTCTCCCACAAGAACCACTCGGCTGATCCTTCTTCAATATGCCCTTCACCAACATGCAGTGTTTCCTTGATTGAATTAGCTCTCACACCAATATTTGCGTCTAGAGCCTTTGCATTGAGGGCTATCTGAAAACGGCTGTGGCGCTGAAGTTGCCTGAGAATGTGGAGTTGGTGGCATGTGAAACCCGCATGTGGAGCATTCGTTTGTGTGGGATGCTGACCAAGCTTCATTTCAGTCCTAGGCACACATAGAGCACTAAGCATAGAGTGTGAAAACTGAGTTTCCTTGAGAGCTGCTTGGAAGCCTGATGGTGTGTGTAGTGAGCCAAATGGAGTTGTTCTCCCACAAGAACCACTCGGCTGATTCTACTTCAATATGCCCTTCACCAACATGCAGTGTTTCCTTGATTGAATTAGCTCTCACACCAATATTTGCGTCTAGAGCCTTTGCATTGAGGGCTATCTGAAAACGGCTGTGGCGCTGAAGTTGCCTGTGAATGTGGAGTTGGTGGCATGTGAAACCCGCATGTGGAGCATTCGTTTGTGTGGGATGCTCTACCAGGTTCATTCCTAGATAATGCACTCAAAGGGCACTAAGCATAGAGTGTGAAAACTGAGTTTCCTTGAGAGCTGCTTGGAAGCCTGATGGTGTGTGAAGTTAGTGAGCCAAATGGAGTTGTTCTCCCACAAGAACCACTCGGCTGATCCTTCTTCAATATGCCCTTCACCAACATGCAGTGTTTCCTTGATTGAATTAGCTCTCACACCAATATTTGCGTCTAGAGCCTTTGCATTGAGGGCTATCTGAAAATGGCTGTGGCGCTGAAGTTGCCTGAGAATGTGGAGTTGGTGGCATGTGAAACCCGCATGTGGAGCATTCGTTTGTGTGGGATGCTGACCAAGATTCATTTCAGTCCTTGGCACACATCGAGCACTAAGCATAGAGTGTGAAAACTGAGTTTCCTTGAGAGCTGCTTGGAAGCCTGATGGTGTGTGTAGTGAGCCAAATGGAGTTGTTCTCCCACAAGAACCACTCGGCTGATCCTTCTTCAATATGCCCTTCACCAACATGCAGTGTTTCCTTGATTGAATTAGCTCTCACACCAATATTTGCGTCTAGAGCCTTTGCATTGAGGGCTATCTGAAAACGGCTGTGGCGCTGAAGTTGCCTGTGAATGTGGAGTTGGTGGCATGTGAAACCCGCATGTGGAGCATTCGTTTGTGTGGGATGCTCTACCAGGTTCATTCCTAGATAATGCATTCAAAGGGCACTAAACATAGAGTGTGAAAACTGAGTTTCCTTGAGAGCTGCTTGGAAGCCTGATGGTGTGTGAAGTTAGTGAGCCAAATGGAGTTGTTCTCCCACAAGAACCACTGGTCTGATCCTTCTTCAATATGCCCTTCACCAACATGCAGTGTTTCCTTGATTGAATTAGCTCTCACACCAATATTTGCGTCTAGAGCCTTTGCATTGAGGGCTATCTGAAAACGGCTGTGGCGCTGAAGTTGCCTGAGAATGTGGAGTTGGTGGCATGTGAAACCCGCATGTGGAGCATTCGTTTGTGTGGGATGCTGACCAAGCTTCATTTCAGTCCTAGGCACACATAGAGCACTAAGCATAGAGTGTGAAAACTGAGTTTCCTTGAGAGCTGCTTGGAAGCCTGATGGTGTGTGTAGTGAGCCAAATGGAGTTGTTCTCCCACAAGAACCACTCGGCTGATTCTTCTTCAATATGCCCTTCACCAACATGCAGTGTTTCCTTGATTGAATTAGCTCTCACACCAATATTTGCGTCTAGAGCCTTTGCATTGAGGGCTATCTGAAAACGGCTGTGGCGCTGAAGTTGCCTGTGAATGTGGAGTTGGTGGCATGTGAAACCCGCATGTGGAGCATTCGTTTGTGTGGGATGCTCTACCAGGTTCATTCCTAGATAATGCACTCAAAGGGCACTAAGCATAGAGTGTGAAAACTGAGTTTCCTTGAGAGCTGCTTGGAAGCCTGATGGTGTGTGAAGTTAGTGAGCCAAATGGAGTTGTTCTCCCACAAGAACCACTCGGCTGATCCTTCTTCAATATGCCCTTCACCAACATGCAGTGTTTCCTTGATTGAATTAGCTCTCACACCAATATTTGCGTCTAGAGCCTTTGCATTGAGGGCTATCTGAAAACGGCTGTGGCGCTGAAGTTGCCTGAGAATGTGGAGTTGGTGGCATGTGAAACCCGCATGTGGAGCATTCGTTTGTGTGGGATGCTGACCAAGCTTCATTTCAGTCCTTGGCACACATAGAGCACTAAGCATAGAGTGTGAAAACTGAGTTTCCTTGAGAGCTGCTTGGAAGCCTGATGGTGTGTGTAGTGAGCCAAATGGAGTTGTTCTCCCACAAGAACCACTCGGCTGATCCTTCTTCAATATGCCCTTCACCAACATGCAGTGTTTCCTTGATTGAATTAGCTCTCACACCAATATTTGTGTCTAGAGCCTTTGCATTGAGGGCTATCTGAAAACGGCTGCGGCGCTGAAGTTGCCTGTGAATGTGGAGTTGGTGGCATGTGAAACCCGCATGTGGAGCATTCGTTTGTGTGGGATGCTCTACCAGGTTCATTCCTAGATAATGCACTCAAAGGGCACTAAGCATAGAGTGTGAAAACTGAGTTTCCTTGAGAGCTGCTTGGAAGCCTGATGGTGTGTGAAGTTAGTGAGCCAAATGGAGTTGTTCTCCCACAAGAACCACTCGGCTGATCCTTCTTCAATATGCCCTTCACCAACATGCAGTGTTTCCTTGATTGAATTAGCTCTCACACCAATATTTGCGTCTAGAGCCTTTGCATTGAGGGCTATCTGAAAACGGCTGTGGCGCTGAAGTTGCCTGAGAATGTGGAGTTGGTGGCATGTGAAACCCGCATGTGGAGCATTCGTTTGTGTGGGATGCTGACCAAGCTTCATTTCAGTCCTAGGCACACATAGAGCACTAAGCATAGAGTGTGAAAACTGAGTTTCCTTGAGAGCTGCTTGGAAGCCTGATGGTGTGTGAAGTTAGTGAGCCAAATGGAGTTGTTCTCCCACAAGAACCACTCGGCTGATCCTTCTTCAATATGCCCTTCACCAACATGCAGTGTTTCCTTGATTGAATTAGCTCTCACACCAATATTTGCGTCTAGAGCCTTTGCATTGAGGGCTATCTGAAAACGGCTGTGGCGCTGAAGTTGCCTGTGAATGTGGAGTTGGTGGCATGTGAAACCCGCATGTGGAGCATTCGTTTGTGTGGGATGCTGACCAAGCTTCATTTCAGTCCTAGGCACACATAGAACACTAAGCATAGAGTGTGAAAACTGAGTTTCCTTGAGAGCTGCTTGGAAGCCTGATGGTGTGTGAAGTTAGTGAGCCAAATGGAGTTGTTCTCCCACAAGAACCACTGGTCTGATCCTTCTTCAATATGCCCTTCACCAACATGCAGTGTTTCCTTGATTGAATTAGCTCTCACACCAATATTTGCGTCTAGAGCCTTTGCATTGAGGGCTATCTGAAAACGGCTGTGGCGCTGAAGTTGCCTGTGAATGTGGAGTTGGTGGCATGTGAAACCCTCATGTGGAGCATTCGTTTGTGTGGGATGCTCTACCAGGTTCATTCCTAGATAATGCACTCAAAGGGCACTAAGCATAGAGTGTGAAAACTGAGTTTCCTTGAGAGCTGCTTGGAAGCCTGATGGTGTGTGAAGTTAGTGAGCCAAATGGAGTTGTTCTCCCACAAGAACCACTCGGCTGATCCTTCTTCAATATGCCCTTCAACAACATGCAGTGTTTCCTTGATTGAATTAGCTCTCACACCAATATTTGCGTCTAGAGCCTTTGCATTGAGGGCTATCTGAAAACGGCTGTGGCGCTGAAGTTGCCTGAGAATGTGGAGTTGGTGGCATGTGAAACCCGCATGTGGAGCATTCGTTTGTGTGGGATGCTGACCAAGCTTCATTTCAGTCCTAGGCACACATAGAGCACTAAGCATAGAGTGTGAAAACTGAGTTTCCTTGAGAGCTGCTTGGAAGCCTGATGGTGTGTGTAGTGAGCCAAATGGAGTTGTTCTCCCACAAGAACCACTGGTCTGATCCTTCTTCAATATGCCCTTCACCAACATGCAGTGTTTCCTTGATTGAATTAGCTCTCACACCAATATTTGCGTCTAGAGCCTTTGCATTGAGGGCTATCTGAAAACGGCTGTGGCGCTGAAGTTGCCTGTGAATGTGGAGTTGGTGGCATGTGAAACCCGCATGTGGAGCATTCGTTTGTGTGGGATGCTCTACCAGGTTCATTCCTAGATAATGCACTCAAAGGGCACTAAACATAGAGTGTGAAAACTGAGTTTCCTTGAGAGCTGCTTGGAAGCCTGATGGTGTGTGAAGTTAGTGAGCCAAATGGAGTTGTTCTCCCACAAGAAACACTCGGCTGATCCTTCTTCAATATGCCCTTCACCAACATGCAGTGTTTCCTTGATTGAATTAGCTCTCACACCAATATTCGCGTCTAGAGCCTTTGCATTGAGGGCTATCTGAAAACGGCTGTGGCGCTGAAGTTGCCTGAGAATGTGGAGTTGGTGGCATGTGAAACCCGCATGTGGAGCATTCGTTTGTGTGGGATGCTGACCAAGCTTCATTTCAGTCCTAGGCACACATAGAGCACTAAGCATAGAGTGTGAAAACTGAGTTTCCTTGAGAGCTGCTTGGAAGCCTGATGGTGTGTGAAGTTAGTGAGCCAAATGGAGTTGTTCTCCCACAAGAACCACTCGGCTGATTCTTCTTCAATATGCCCTTCACCAACATGCAGTGTTTCCTTGATTGAATTAGCTCTCACACCAATATTTGCGTCTAGAGCCTTTGCATTGAGGGCTATCTGAAAACGGCTGTGGCGCTGAAGTTGCCTGTGAATGTGGAGTTGGTGGCATGTGAAACCCGCATGTGGAGCATTCGTTTGTGTGGGATGCTCTACCAGGTTCATTCCTAGATAATGCACTCAAAGGGCACTAAGCATAGAGTGTGAAAACTGAGTTTCCTTGAGAGCTGCTTGGAAGCCTGATGGTGTGTGAAGTTAGTGAGCCAAATGGAGTTGTTCTCCCACAAGAACCACTCGGCTGATCCTTCTTCAATATGCCCTTCACCAACATGCAGTGTTTCCTTGATTGAATTAGCTCTCACACCAATATTTGCGTCTAGAGCCTTTGCATTGAGGGCTATCTGAAAACGGCTGTGACGCTGAAGTTGCC